>NW_007249980.1:864277-875080 GCF_000164805.1 Carlito syrichta
GTTCGAGACCCGCCTGGGCAGCGAGCCCTCATCTCTACAATAAATCAAAAAATCAGCCAGGCGTGGTAGCGCATGCCTGTAATTCCAGTGGAAGGATGACCGGAGCCCAGCAGGTCGAGGCCTGCGGTGGCCGGGAGCGGCCACTGCACTCCAGTCTGGGTGAGAGTGAGACTCCAACTCAAAAAAAAAAAAAAGAAGGATTCTCTGACTTCTGATCAAGTTTTGCATTCCCTGACTGTGTTTTTTATATCACACATTAGTCTTTCATTTTTCTTTCTCTGTAAGTCTTTCTCAAGAGCTTCCAAGCACTATTATTACAGATTTTTAATTTATAGCATACTATTTAGTTCTTAATATTTTCTAAATGAATATTTGCTGCTTGAGTGAATGTACCAACACACAGTTTAATGGATGTATTAAATTTGTTAGATTTCTAAATTTTGAGGTTATGTTCTTTCATTCTCCCCTTCTTCAGGATTTGCTGCTCCCCTTAGAGGAGGCGATGTTTAACCTAATGATTGTATGAAGTCACTGTATTAGGTGAAGCCAGACGTAACAAAGGTTTCATCAGGGAGGCAAAATCATTCTCAAGAGAAGTCACAGAGTTAGATCTATAGGCAAGGACAGGTCAGACAGTTTAAAAGTTGTGTATAGGCACTAAATGAAAACTATATGGTGTCCGGGCTCAGTGGCTTAGCCTGTAATCCCAGCACTTTGGGAAGCCGAGGTGAGTGGATTGCCTGAGCCCGCAGATTCGAGACTAGCCCGGGCAACTTGGCGAGACCTCATCTCTACAGTAAATACAAAATTAGACAGATATAATAGTGCGCACCTATAGTTCTGGCTACTTGGAAGGCTGAGGCAGAAGGATCGTTGGAACCCCAACAAATAGATACTGGGGTGGCTGTGAGTGTGCTACTGCACTCCAGCCTGGGCAACAGAATGAGACTCCAACTCAAAAAAAAAAAAAAAATTATATAATAAATTTTAAAAAAAGAGGAAACCACATGGTATCAATATTAATGGATAGAAAGAAATACATTGTCATAATTAATCTATTTAAAAATATTCTGTAAGACAATTTTGTTTTAATGAGAATCCCTTTCATAATTTTCAAGTGGTAAAACCTTTATTAGTTTGAGAGTACAGGTTTTTAACAAGGATCTAACATCTGACAAATATTCTTTTGTTTTCTATTCCTGAATTCTTAATCTATTTTATACTTATTTGGCATTCTTCACATTTATCAATTAATGGAGTACAAGGTGTTCATACATCTTCTCACAGAAGAATGAACAACTGAGAGCAAGAACCACTTTCTTTCTCATATGCTGCCAACTTTATCTCCTCTTAATACAGTTCTCATAAAAGTAGCATAGTAATTTTGATTGAACCAAAATAATCTCAATTATTTGCAGGAAATCACTGTCAGAGAGGAAATTAATCTTCTATCTGCTTTATGTTCTAAAACCTTCTAGGGTTCTACAGATGCTCACTTTTTCTCTTTTTAAATGAAGAGTAGATTATTTGAGATGGTTTCATAGCAAGAAATGAAAAAAAGTGAGGCACCGTGAGTGACAAACCCTAGATTCTTTTTTTTTTTTTTTTTTTTGAGTTGGTGTCTCACTCTGTCGCCCAGACTGGAGTGCAGTGGCTGCTCGCGACCACCGCAGCCTCGACCTGCTGGGCTCCGGTGATGCTTCCGCCTCAGCCTTCCGAGTAGCCGGAATTACAGGTATGCGCTACCATGCCCGGCTGATTTTTTTGATTTATTGTAGAGATGAGGTCTTGCTGCCCAGACGGGTCTTGAACCCGTGGGCTCAGGCAATCCACTCACTTCAGCCTCTCAAAAGCGCGGGATTACAGGCTGAGCCACTGAGCCCGGCTAAACCCTAGATTCTAAGCTCCCTCTCTGACATTGACTACATGTGTGATTCTGAATAAATCATTTAACCTCTGTGGTCTGGTTTCTTCAGCAGTTAAAAATATTTGAATTAGTTGATGTTTACTATTCTTCCAGTTCTTTCTATGAGATTCAATCAATTATCCATCTTCTCCAATACATCTTTGCTTTTCTGACTTATCTTTTTTTTTCTCCGATACTTGTCTCCTCCTATACTCAAGTTTTTCTTATGAGAGCCCTTGAGTTCTCTGTTCCTATTATCTATGAAACTTTCTTAGAGGAATGGTAAGCAAGTCACTCAAATTCTCTGGGCCATACCTTCCTCGTCTGTAAAATACAGATAGACTAGGCAATTTTTTAGGTTCCTCACAGCTCTGACAATCTCAGCAAGTAACGTTGGCTCCTAATTCCCCAAGAGATGCCATAGGCAATGAGACTTCAACTTCCTGTTTCTGAATCTATATATTTAGCTGCATCAATTTAACCTTTCTAGCTGAGCTTCTAGCTGGGTTCCACCAAAATCAATCAACCAACCAATCAGTCTGGAATGGAAAGACATGGAATTGGCATGTCATCTGACACACCCTTACAGGGTTTTAAAAAAGCAGCAAGCACAAGGTTTGCCCTTAAAACTTCAGTTAAGTCCTAAGACTGTCCCCCAATAATTTATGAAAATCACACACTGAGAGACACTATCCATATTTAAATAAAATCTAGTAATTGAAGAATGAGTGGAGACAAAATTACATTGGTAAACACATATTAATGTTTGTGATTAAGCATCTTTGTCCTGAAAAACCCCCAGCTGCATGCTATTAGAACAGAACTGGTTATTGTGCGTACAAATGAACAAAGAAATTATTATAGTTGACTTATTCTGAGCTCTGTTTTTTTGAGTTGGAGTTTCACTCCTTTGCCCAGACTGGAGTGCAGTGGCACGCTCACGGCCACCTCAGCGTCAACCTGCGGGGCTCCGGAGAGCCTTCTGCCTCAGTCTTCCGAATAGCTGGAACTACAGGCACACCCTACCGTGCCCAGCTAATTTTTATTTATTGTAGAGATGAGATCTCACCAAGTTGCCCAGGCTGGTCTCGAACCCGTGAGCTCAGGCACTCCACTCGCCTTGGCCTCCCAAAGTGCTGGGATTACAGGCTGAACCACTGAGCCCAGCCTGAGCTGTTTTTTTAAAAAAATAAACTACTGCAGAGGATCTCTAAATTAAACGGGTTTGAATGTTATCTTACTTAGTAAAGCCATTTGTAGCTCAAAACAATATAATCATCTGCAAAACATTGCCATTTCCACAGTTTTAGAGAGTTGAGTGATTATTTTACTGGTTTGGGGCATTGTCAATGTTTTGATTTAAAAGGTGACAGAGACTTTAAACATTTAGAAAGTTTGCTAAGACCAGTAAAACATCAGCCCTACTTTTTCTTAGGTGTCCAGCAGAACTGCAGTCCCTGAATCATAATAGTATATGAGTTGGAAGGAACAGGTATGGTGCGTTTACTGCCACTTCCTTGTTACATAGAAAAGATAGCTGACTTCAAATTGGTTTAGTGACTTCGATCCAAGCACAGTGAGCTTCCTCCTCAACCAAAGAAGAGATCCGGCCTGCAGGAAAGTTGGGAAACCTTCCAGAATGATGTGAATCAAATTGTCCCTGGAATGGTGGGTGAGAGGAACATAATGCCTGGTGGTTTGATGAGGACATATATAGCTTTCTTCAGGGAAAGAGGCAGCGAGGACACTGTCAACGAGGCAGTAGGAAAAGCAAATGAGAGAGAGAGGCTTCAGGGTCTGGCCACAAAGATGGAGTGGGCCAAAGGGCTTCAGTTATGCTGCCAAAGTCAAAGGTATAAAGGGACATCTGGCACACAGGCAGTAATCACAGGTACAGAGGAACAACGAATGTACAGGTAGACAATCACCTACCGAGTGGGGCCATGGTAGAAGATCACTTACCAAGTGAGGCCATGGCTGCAAGGCATTGGTCAGTTTCTTTTCTTTTCTTTTTTTTTTTGAGTTGAGGTCTCTCTCTGTTGCCTAGGCTGGAGTGCAATGGCATGATCATGATGATCATGGCTCACAGAAGCCTCAAACTCCTGAGCTCAGGCGATTCTCCCACCTCAAAATCCAAAGCGGTTGGGACTACAGGTGAATACCACCAAGCCTGGCTAATTTTTTTGTTTCTGTAGAGACGAGGTTTTGCTATTCTATTTGGACTGGTCTTGTACTCCTGGATTCAAGCAATCTGCCCGCCTTGGCCTCCTCAAGTGTTGGGATTGCAGGCGCAAGCCACTATGCCCAGTCTAATCTTTTATATTTTTTTTGAGACAGTCTTGCTCTGTCACCCAGGCTGGAGTACAGTGGCACAATCATGATTTGCCGCAGCCTCAAACTCCTGGGCTTAAGCGATCCTCCTTGCATCATTCTCCCGAATAGCTGGAATTACAGGTGTGCACCATCATGTCTGACTAGTTTTCTATTTTTGGAGAGATGGGGTCTCACTTTATTGGCCAGGCTGGTCTCTAACTTCTAGCCTTAAGTGATCCTCCTGCCTCGGTCTCCCAAGGTGCTGGGATTACAGGAGTGTGTCATTGCACCCGGACAATTAATTTTGTTTTCCTCACCAGCATTTGGCTCTCCTTCTTACCTTCATATTTCCATTATATGAATCTTAGTCTCCAGAAGCTGAAAAGGCCCATTATTTTTTTTCCCAGCCTGGTGGCAGCTCTGATTAGACACACCACTCTGCTCTATTTTGTATTTTTCAAGAGTAAATCTCTTTGTAAAAGACATGCTAGGCAGGGCGCGGTAGCTCAAGCCTGTAATCCCAGCACTTTGGGAGGCTGAGGCGAGAGGATTGCCTGAGCCCACGAGTTTGAGACTAGCCTGGGCAGCTTGGTGAGACTATGTCTCTACAATAAATAAAAAAATTAGCCGAGTGTAATAGCACGCACGGGTATTTCTGGCTACTTGGAAGGCTGAGGCGGAAGGATTGCAGGAGCCCAGCAGTTCGATGCTGGGGTGACCGTGAACGTGCCACTGCACTCCAGCCTGGGCAATAGAGGGAGACTTCAACTTGCGGGGTGGGGGAAAGACATGCTAGTGACACCTTGGGTTGAGAGGGTTTAAACCAATGAGGGAGTTATTCTGTGATTGCAAACAAGTGTTATAATTCCTAATCTACTCCAAGGTCTTCGGAAGTCATGCAAAGATTGAGTGGGTCACAGGCTTTCCTCCTCTATCTGGAAGGCTTTTTTTCCCCCTAAAATAATGCGTCTCTAACTCCTCTGTGGCTTTCCCCAAGGGGCTGAGTGGTGGGGTCAACCCCCTCCTCTTTGTGAGCCTGTGGCCCAGGTTCTGTCTCTAAATCTGACTTGTTATTTTAGAAAGATAACTCGTGGCATTCAATTCAGAGGAGCCATTTAGCCCATATTTAAGGCACCTCCTCTAAATCTTTGTCAGTATTAAATCAGTATTTTGATCTCTGTATGCTTTATATCTTAATTAGTTTTGAATTCAGACAAGGACAAGACATATTGTGCACAAACCCACTAACACCTCATCATCTAACCGAGATACACAGCATATTATTCATGTCTATAACCTTCATGCATTACGTAGTAGAAGTGTGCTCTGCTACTTTTGAATGTGTTTCTTAGCATGGCCTGCAGATGACAGCTCTGAGCTGCAAAGGTAGCCACATTTTAAAGATACTATAGCTCTGCTAGTCAAAATGTGGTCCAGTACGACAGCACTATTGACATCCTGAAGAGGTGGTTAGAAAAAAACAGAATCTCAAGTCTACTGATTATAAATCTGCACTTTCACAAGTTCTCCAGGTGATTTGTGTGCACATTAAAGTGTAGGAAGCCCAGTCCTGTAGAACATTTTGTGTGAGTCCTTCCAAGCAGACTATTCATAGAGATCAATTTTGTAGCCACATCACATTCTGTGCTGGTTCCTCGGATAAACAACTTAGTATCAGTGACATCTGTGACTCATCATGAGCCAGGAATACCTCTCAAGTTATCTGTCTTGTTTTTTAATTGCCTGCTGACATTGCTCCCGATGTCCTCATTTCTACCGGGATCTATTATCACTGAAAGGCTCATAGTCTTAAAGAAGACTATTTGCTTTGGACACATTTCTTCGGCTACTGCAAACAAACATGATTTAATTAACTCACCGCCAGTGAATATCTTTTCTTGGTTAACAAATGGGTCACTCAGAAGCCTACTTTGATTGCATCTCATTTTTATGTTTTGTTTTTGTGAAGGAATTCTGCTGTGCTGAGATATTTCATTTTAAATCTTCTCTTTTTTTCCTGACCATTGCTTTCCTGAGTTGGAAATGTTGTGATGAGTGCTTGGGCTGATGATGTTGATGTATAGTTTATTCTTTTAGCACAGCTATAATGTCAGAATAGATACAACGGGTTTGCCATCTAGCACAATGACAAAACAATCCTCCATATGCCTTAAAAGTGTGACATACTTTTTCTCTTCTTGTTTTGACTTGCTGGGTATGCACTTATTTAAAATAAAACAAAATGTCATGGCTTAGCAGTATGTGTGGGGTGAGATATGCCTTCTGTTATAACCATGTCACTGAGGTTTATAGTACACTGAGCAGCCGTGTGTTGTGAGGGGATGTGTCTCTGTCGCAGCCACTCGAGTCTGTGGTTTTGGTTCACAGACAACCAGAGATAATACATAAATGGGTGAGTAGGGTTGTGTTCTAACAAAAGTTTCTGGATGCTGAAATTGGAATCTTCTGTGATTTTCATTATCATAGCACGTTCTTTTTTTCTCAACCACTTAAAATGGTTTTTACAGTCTTAGCTTTTGAGCCATATGAACACCAGAGTGGCCCGTGAGTCATATTTTGTCACCTCCAGAAAAGTTTACATAAGGACACGATCTAGGCAGGAAAGGGAAGGGGAGAAGCCAGGTCTTTCTTACCCTGTTGGAATTGCGGTAAGATCCAACAGGAGGAAGGGTCTGAGGGTAGCAGTTGTGGTTCTGATTTCCTCTCTCCCAGTTTTCTCCCTCAGAGGTGGAGGTGCCATAGCATAGAGTGGGAGCACTGAGAACAGAGAGGGCGGTGACCTCCCAGCACCATCTGCTTGCACATCTTCACCTCACCCTCCAGACTTCCTGAGTATGCTGCTTTCTTAGCTGCTCTGTGTTGAGTGGAGGAACAGCCCTAGCAAAGCAAGCTTGCTGATCCTACATGAGCAGCAGAGGGGGCTCCTAAGGTTTCACGTCCTTGAGTTGCCCTTAATCCTCTTGTAGCCTGGGTCAGATACAGATAGCAGCAACCAAGCCCAAAGAACTGATCACAAACTCACCAGCCACAGATCTCAGTGTCAGGATCCCTACAGGGGACCAGAAGCCAGGCAGACAAGGGTCATTACCCCAGAGAAAAGCTGATGCCAGCCAGCATACATCAAGGACCGCCACGAGACCAAAACCTCCTCAATACCCCTTTTCCCAAAGCTATATCATGACCGAGAATTTTCCAAAGGATTATTTAAATTATTAGATCAAACTAAACTGTAAATCAGAATCCTACTCCCACATCTCCACTGGTCAGGAGGAAGGTGCTTGTGAAGACTAGAATAGACAAATCAAATCAAATTATTATGTCTTCTCTAGAGTGGTAGTGTGACTCAAGACATGAGACTTTGTTTCTGGATGATCTTTAGCAAGCTGATACCAGGAAGATTCTCTTCTTGATTCTTAAACAAAAAAGGTTGCTCATTGCCCCTTCCTGTTTAGTGGAGTTTGTGGTGGTTCAGGCTTTCCAAATATGCTAGGCCTACCCTTTCCTCCTGTGCTTCAGTTGTGATTTATATTCTCAACTTTGCACATGCAGACTGTCCTGGCACCTTGGTCACTAGAGCAACGCACAACTTCCCAGCAATCATATTCCTAGATCTTTCCCTAAGTGTATAGAAAGTTTATGCTTACACAAAAGCCTGTAGGCAAATATTTATAGTAGCTTTATTCATAATCTCCAAAACCTGGAAGCAAGCAAAATGTCCTTCAGCTGGTGAATAAATAAACATCCATATGATGAATGCTGTGGTACATCCTTATGATGGAATACTGTCCAGTTGTAAAAAAGAATGAACTATTGATTCACACACTGTATGCATGAAACCTAAATGCATTTTGCTAAGTGAAAGAAGCCAGGCTCCAAATGCTACATATTGTATGAATATATGACATTTTTGAAAAGACTACACTATAGGGATGGAAAACAGATGTTAGGGGTTGGTGGCAGTGAGAGAGGGGGTAAGTAGATGATTGCAAAGAGGGTTAATGGGAGAATGTTTAGGGTGAGGAAACTGTTCTGTATGATACTGGGATGGTGGATAAATGGCTCTGCATGTGTCAAAACCCATAGGACCGCACATCACAAAGAGAGAACTCTAATACATACAATCAAGAAAGTGTCAGCCAGGATGTTGGGGGATACCAGGCTGAAATGCAGACTTAGACAAACGAATCTAACTGTGTCATACAACATCACTGAAGGGGGTGAGGAAAAGAAGTACACCAAAGGAAAGTGGCAGCTCAGTTTGACTTGCAATTGCACTGCTAAGGACAGAAAGAACTGCACATAAACACTGCACTCGAGATGGCAAGTCTGCTTCTCATGGGCATAAGGACCAACAACCCTGAAACAGCATTATGTGCGTTATCAGTAATAAAGGGCAAATAAGTCAATAGATAGAGGGTAGTGAGGGCAGGTTTTTCATTGTTGGAGAGAAAAGTTACATAAGCAAAGAGTGCAGGAGGCTAGAGGAGCCCTGTGGCACTGGATTAGAGTCAGAGACATCAGTATAAACTCATATTTAACCATATATGCTAACAATATGGATATGATTGTATACGTGAGCTCATATATATATTGCCTATCTGTGTTCCACAGAGGGCCTAGCATAGGGCTACAGTCAGTATAGGGTTGCCAGATCAAATACAGGACACATAGTTAAATCTGAATTTCAGATAAACAACAAATACACATCCATGCACATATATACACCCAGACACTTAAGCCTATAACTGAGTAAAATATCTTTGCAAGGGTATACACGAAAATCGGAGCTGGTGGCCAGGATACTCAGGTGCGAGGAAGATTTACTTTTTACCATATATGCTAATACCATATGTTTCCCATATGCAAAATTAATAGTTTAATAAAAATTAAGCAAGTAAAACCTTGCAGTTAACTTAGTAAATAAAAATATTTTCTAGGAATTGGAGAAAAAGAGGACTGTCTAATTAGCATTTCAAAATTCCATTGCTTTTAGTGAAGTCACTTACACCTTATATAAGTGTTTTTTAAGCTCCAGGCAGAGGACATCTTTCTCTTCCAGGAGAGGTTTTCCCTCTGCCTTTCTGCAGCCTGGCTGGAGGTCACAGGCAGGTGTAGTCTTCCCTCCTGTGTGCCTTCTTCAAGGTGTGGGAGTGGGACACTGACAGAAGATCTGGGAGAGGAGACAGGAGGACACACTGCTCCCCAGGTAATGGCTATTTCCTCCTTTAATCAAAGCCTCCTGCTGAATCAGAGAAGCGAGACTTATTCTCTGCTGTTGACACACTCACATCCTTTCATTAAACTCAGCTTGGTTGCTGTACCAATCCTCACCAGGCCAGCACCAAGGCAACATGCTTTAAATGATGAAGAGGACTTTTAAAATTTTTAGATAGAGAGGATAATTAGTCTGTTCTACTCACTGTTAAATAATTTTTTTTTTTTAAAGCTTTCAGCCTTATTCTGGATAAGAATGGCCTCCATGGTGACACTGTGAGACAGAATGAAGCTTCCCAGGTCTCTTGAAACATATGGTACTTGTCAGAACGAAATGCCGAGGTCAAGAAGAAATGTCTTGCCACTGAGAAGGTGCAAAATGTATACTAGAAACACGGTGGGAAGTGGGAAGGAACAGCCCCCCTTCGGCAGCACCAGGCTGGACTGATTATGCTGAGTCAGAGAAATCATAGAGAAAGTAGTGCCACAAAACTTCTCTTTTGGTTCAGCCTTTGCCAAAAATTAAAGGAGCTGCCAAGGCCTTGTCAACAGGTTAGACTTGCTCTTGTTAATAGAACTGAATGGGGCTGGGACATTGTTACAGAAATGGAGTAGACAGGCCAACTCTCTTCTCTCTATGTGCAAATAGGCAGGTGTGGAGCATGGACCAAGCTTTCTTACACCTGGAAGGGACTTATGCTTTGCTCAGGAGAGGCTTTTTTTTTTCTTATTTATTTATTTATTTTAAAGATGTGGGGTAAAATTCAGGGTTAGGTATACAAATGTCAATTTTGCAGGTACCCTTGTTGATGAGGTGTATCCCTCTCTCCCCTGGCAGTTTCCCACAACTGCCAATCCCACACCCCCTCCCCTGGCAGTTCCCCAATACCACCTCCACCCCCTTCTCATAGTATTATGATAATTGTTCCAGGTCTGCGTATGAGTGAGAACATATGGTACTCTGTTCTTTGTTTCTGTGATAGATCACTGATCCTCTCTAGATCCATCCAAGTTGCTGCAAAGTCCATATGTTTGTCCTTCTTTATGGTTGCGTAATATTCTGTTGTGAGTATGCATCACATTTTTAAAATCCAGTCCAGCTTCGATGGGCAGCATGGTTGGTTCCATGTTTTTGCTATTGTGAATAGAGCTGCAACAAACATGCATGTGCAGGTATCTTTTTTGTAAAATGATTTGAGTTCCTCTGGGCACATGAGAGGCTTCTAGTCAAAGGACAAGCCCCTTAGTTTGACAGAAAAGTTACAGGGCTGGTGAGTCAAGTTCATTCTTTCTTTTTTTTTTTTTTTTGAGTTGGAGTCTCACTTTGTCGCCCAGACTGGAGTGCAGTG
>NW_007249980.1:875100-880712 GCF_000164805.1 Carlito syrichta
ATTTATTGTAGAGATGAGTTCTTGCTGCCCAGGCGGGTCTCGAACCCGCAGGCTCAGGCAATCCACTCACCTCAGCCTCCCAAAGGAGCGGGATTACAGGCTGAGCCACCGAGCCCGGCAGTTTATTATTTCTTGGCTTCCATCTTTTTTCCTGAACTGTAGAAATAATGAAGAAAGATGTGAACTTTATGAAGCCTTAGGGGAAGATGTAGATACACTTTTCCATATTCATGCCTCCCCTCTTTGCTCTGTTAAAGGAACAAAGAGATCCCTAACCAAGCGGTCAGAACTAGCTGCTTTGGCAAGGATCAGCTGAACCAGTCCACATCCTGTGGCAAGAAGGAAAGCACTTAAACTTCCCCTCCCCAGCCCATGGAGCTCAGTGAATTCACTCTCTGCTCTATCCCTTTTTTTTTTTTTCTGAGTTGAAGTCTCACTCGGTCGCCCAGACTGGAGCACAGTGGCCGCTCCTGGCCACTGCAGCCTCGCCTGCTGGGCTCCGGGGATCCTTCCCCCTCAGCCTTCCGACTAGCCGGAATTACAGGCCTGTGCTACCACGCCTATCTGATGTTTTGATTTATGTAGAGATGAGGTCTCGCTGCCCAGGCGGGTCTCGAACCCGCAGGCTCGGGCAATCCACTCACCTCAGCCTCCCAAAGGCGCAGGATTACAGGCTGAGCCACCGAGCCCGGCTTGCTCTATCCTTCTTAAAGCAGTACTGAACACTGGTCATACTAGTGCAAGGGTGGGTTGGCAGATGCTGGACATCGCTGGGGGGGAGAGAGAGAGGAGGGAGGGGGGCAACGTGGCAACACATTGTATATCTGGTCCACTCGGTGGGAGAGAGAGCCAGTTGCAAGTTCAAATGTCGCCTACACGCAGTCTACTTATGTAGTAAATCCTCACTTGTATCCCACAACTCTAAAATTAAAAAAGAAAAGAAAACAGATTGGGTTGAGGGTACCCTTTAGTCATGTTGCTGTTCTTCCTTGTGTTGCTATTTTTCAGTGCTTTTATAAGACTTTTCCTTCATTTGCTACTGATTAGGAAGGTTATGCGGTGTTGCACTATCGACTGCAAGTGACTGTGCTACTGTGCAGTCCCCTACCAGATTCTTCTTTGCTGGTTGGAAGAGGAATAATAACTGTGATAAGGGGGAAGGGAAGGAGAACAGCTCTAAGAAGGATGGAGGGAACTGTCACATAGCTTCATGACAGCTCACTTGTGAGGGATGCTGCCTTCTGGTTAAGACTTAGATTACTCGGACCCCCCCACCATAGTGTGTTGGCAAGAACTGCACTTGAAATCAAGAGACCTTGCGAGGTCAAGGTGGGAGGATCTCGAGTCCAGGAGTCCGAGGCTGCAGTGAACTATGATTGTACCACTGCACTCCAGCCTGGGAGGCAGAGCAAGACACTGTCTCAGAAAGGAAAGAGAGAAAGGAAGGAAGGAAGGAAGGAAAAAGAAAAGGAAGGAAGGAAGGAAGGAAGGAAGGATAAGTCACGAGAACTGGGTTTTGAATTCTGGTGTTGCCACTTGTATTATTAGTATAAGTCACTTAACATCTTTAAGATTCTGTTCCATCATTTATAAAATGGCATTTTGCTGGGCTCGTTGGCTCAGCCTGTAATCCCGCGCCTTTGGGAGGCTGAGGTGAGTGGATTGCCTGAGCCCGCGGGGTCGAGACCCGCCTGGGCAGCGAGACCTCATCTCTACAATAAACCAAAAAATCAGCCGGGCATGGCAGCACATGCCTGTAATTCCGGCTACTCGGAAGGCTGAGGCGGAAGGATCGCCGGAGCCCAGCAGGCGAGGCTGCACTCCAATCTGGGCGAATGAGTGAGACTCCAACTCAAAAAAAACACAAAAAAATGACTATTGACCAAGATGTTTTGAGGAATAAAGGAATTAAATTCCAGCCAAATACCATTTTCTTAGTGTTTGCTGGAGCTAAATGATAATGAGATATATGAATCGCATCAGTCTTATCACCACCATCATCATCACCATCCTTCCTCATTCTTAAGGGTCTAGATTTGTTCTAGGAAATGTAGTGAGCTTCTCAAAGACAATTTCTGACAATGATGGGTTGGCAGTAGAAGGGAATACCTCCACAGAAATGCTGAAGTTGGTTTACAAAGAATTTTGAACTATTCAGCAGAAAACTTCAGTAGTATAATAAAAAAAAGGATTATTCAGGGAGCACACAGTATGTCACTCACTATATGCATGAGTTGCAAACACTTAAGGAATTGGTTGTACTACAGTGTTTGATGCTTCTGTGTTCAATCAATGTTAACAGAGTTAATTTATTAACAAATAAATATGACACAATAATAAATATCTTTTCATCTGCTTAGAGCTGGATAGGGTTTTTCTTCTCATCCCTTTTGATCCATCACATAGAAATTTATGTTCAAATTAAAAAAAAAACAATTTTTCTCCACATTCTTGAATGCCTTTGAGATATGTGACTAGAATCTCCTTTCCCTGAAAACATTCATTTTTACATATTTGGCTAAAAATATGTGGAACTCTAAATAAGTCTCACTTCAGATAACACAGAAAATGATACAGGAGTTACATACTTTACGTTAAAGAGTCCTGGGATTTAGTAAAGAGAACAGGAAGTGTCTATGACTTTCACTTTGGTGTGATCGCTAATTTCCTTGCCCAGATGTCAAAGACACAAGAACACCATTGTTCAAGGGGGATGACTTCTCTTGTTTTTCCTGCACCCTAGCCTTTTGGAATGGAGCACAGGATAAGCTCTCTTCTCCTGCTTTTATGGCTTCCTGCTTCAGCATCACCTCCCCTTGTAAAGCACGAGCATGGGTTTGGGTTCATGGGTTCCATCTAGTGGTCATGACTCAAATAACCTGAAAGTCGAGAATATTTTGTATAGGACATTTAATCTGCCCTTGTTTTGACATACGGGGAAACAGACCTAGAGGGGTGAAGCAAACATCCATGGCACCCATTAATGATAAGACTGATACAATTCATATATCTCAGTATCATTCAGACCCAGCAAACACTTACTGAGAAAATGGTACTTGGCCAGAGTTTTAAGGGATAGTTGGTGGTAGACATGGGGCTACAACCAGCTTCCTGGTTCCAGCCCATTTTCTGAGACATGTTCATGTGCTCGTCCTCCTACCTGTCCCTCCTCCCCTGATGTTGCCAAGGGAGGCACTGTACGGTGCTGCTGCTTTTTAAAAATCTGCGAAAGGTTTCCACATTATCTGTGCGGCTTTACTTTTAGAAAGAAGCTGGCAGTGTAAATAATTGGATTTCTTTAAATCATAGCAAGAAAAACAAATAAATATACATACCAGGTTTTTTCCTACATTTGTCAACAAGTGGAAGATGAATCCATCCATTCAGTTTGCCGTATTACCAAGTGAGTTTATCTCCACAATCTTTTTAAATTTATTTATTCTTTTTTGTTTTGTTTTTTTTGTTTTTCGTTTTGAGTTGGAGTCTCACTCTGTCACCCAGACTGGAGTGCAGTGGCCGCTCCCGGCCACCGCAGCCTCGACCTGCTGGGCTCTGGCGATCTTTCCGCCTCAGCCTTCCAAGTAGCAGGAATTACAGGCATGCGCTACCACGCCCGGTTGATTTTTTGATTTATTGTAGAGATGAGGTCTCGCTGCATTTATTCAACTATTTATGTATTTGGAAGTAAGATAATTACTTTCACAAAGAATAGAGATTGCCAAATGGCCTTTGAAGAAAACTGAAAGCAAACTTTTAATGTTCCCAGTGACATTAAAGAGAAAACACAAACATGTATGTTGGAAACCTTTTGGCATAATACTTAACTGAATGTGGTGTGATAAGTTGCCAGTTCAGAGACCAAAGCTTGGTTGCATTCTGATGCTGCTTAACAATGCCTAATTCTCCAGGGACTTAAGCATCTTGATGCAGCTCACATGTAAAAGCAAGCAGAAAATATGAAAATGAACAATTGAAATGACTACAAACATAGTAAAAGAAAAGATGCTAGACTTCTGTTGTATGTATTGTAACAATAAAATTTGAATGAATGAAAGATTTGGCAGATTTCAGTGCCGAAGGAGTCAATGGAGGAGATAGAAATCCATGATCCTAGGCTGGATGCGGTGGCTCACACCTATAATCCCAGCACCTTAGGAGGCTGAGGTGAGAGGATTGCTTGAACCCATGTGTTTGAGACCAGCCCAGGCAACTTGGTGAGACCTCATCTCTACAATAAATAAAAAACAACTAGCCGGGCATGGTGGCAGATTCCAGCGCCTTGGAAGGCTGAGGCAGAAGGATCACTCGAACCCAGTAGGTCGAGGCTGAGGTGGCTGTGTGTGCCACTGCACTCCAGCCTGGGCGACTGAGTGAGACTCCGACTCAAAAAAAAAAAAAAAAAAAGAAAGAAAGAAAGAAAGAAAGAAAGAAAGAAAGAAAGAAAGAAATCCATGATCTTCTTAAATATAAAGGAGTAGATACATTGGAAGAAGTTTCCTGGGATAGGGCATTTCAGAAATATGAAAAAGCATGACAAAATAAATATTTGAAAGATAAAGAGGTTGGTTGGATTCCATAGGCAAATAAAAATGTTTAAAAAATTCTTTCATGTTATTTTACTTATTAATAGACTTTTAAAGTGTACAACATAGTGAGTTTTGACATATCTTTAGCCCAAGGAAGCCACTGGTACAATCAAGACAATGGATATTTCCAGGGGTCTCAAAGTTTTCTTGTGCCCCTTTGTTTTTATACTGATTCCTCCTCTGCCTTCTCCCCTCTCAGACAACCGGTGATCTGCTTTCCATCACTACAGATAAGCTTGCGTTTTCTAGAATAGTAATGCATTTTTTCAGTTTCTGTTTTGAAAAAATTTCAAACTTAAGGAAAGTTGTAAGAACATCACAAGAACTTCCATACACTTTTCATCCAGATTCCCCAATTGTAGACATTTTATCATGTCTGTCTTCTCATTCTATCTATATATTTATACATACTGTTATTATGCTTTTCTCAATCAGGTGAGAGTAGTTGCAAACATGATGCCCTGGTAGTCTTTACTACTTCAGTGTGTGGTTCCTTAAAACAAGGACATTTATATAAATAGAGTGCAGCCATCAAAATTAGGAAATTAATACTGGTATAGTACAGCCATTTAATTCATAGACTGTTCAGATTTCACCAGTTGTCCTAATTATGCTCTTTATAATTCCAGAATCCAATCTAAGATCATGTGTTGTTGTATTAGTCGTTATGTCTTTTTTAGTCTCTTTTAATCTGGGACATTTTCCCATTTTTGTTTGTTTTGTCTTCTACAACTTTGACTTTTTTTTTTTTTTTTTTTTGAGTTGCAGTCTTACTCTGTTGGAGTGTTACTCTGTTGCCCAGGCTGGAGTACAGTGTCACAATCATGGCCACCCCAGCGTCGACCTGATGGGCTCTGGCGATTCTTCTGCCTCAGCCTTCCAGATAGCCAGAACTACAGGCACGCGCTACCATGGCTGGCTAATTTTTTATTGTAGAGATGCGGTCTCTACAAGTTGCCTGGGCTCATCTTGAACCCGTGGGCTCAGGCAATCCACTTGCCTTGGCCTCCCAAAGTGCTGGGATTA
>NW_007249980.1:880732-918030 GCF_000164805.1 Carlito syrichta
AGCTGGGCTCGGTGCTCAGCCTGTAACCCCGCGCCTTTGGGAGGCTGAGGTGAGTGGATTGCCTGAGCCCGCAGGTTCGAGACCCACCTGGGCAACTTGGGGAGACCTCATCTCTACAATAAATCAAAAATGAGCTGGGCGTGGTAGTGCGCGCCTGTAATTCCGGCTACCCGGAAGGCTGAGGTGGAAGGATCGCCAGAGACCAGCAGGTTGAGGCTGCGGTGGCCGGGAGCGGACTCCAGTCTGGCAAACAGAGTGAGACTCCAACTCAAAAAAAAAAAAAAAGAAAAGAAAACAGAGTAATTGCTTTGTAGAATGTCCCTCAATTTGGGTTTGTCTGATATTTTCTCATTGTTAGACTTCAGTAATGCACTTCTGGCAGGAATTTTATGAAAACAATATTGTATTTTCTCAGTTTATAAGGAGTAACTTAATGTGGATTTGTCCTGTTTATAGATAACATTGTACTTTATCACTGGATTAAGATGATGTTGGCTAGTTTTCTCTACAATGGATTTAATTAGTAAGTCGTTTGTACTTTTAGATTAATAAGCCATCAGTCAGTATATTGAAGAGATACTTTGAGACTGTTTCCATATCCTCATGAAATTTTCACCTACTAGTTTTTGCGTCCAATGATGAATCTACCTAAATTAGTTACAACTGTGATGGTTGCCAAATAATAATTATCTAATTCTGTCATTCCTTTTATATTTATGGAGTTGGCATTGTACTGCAAGTTAGAGCTTTCTTGTCTCCCTCATATTTATTTTGTTGTGTATTTATATAAGTATGAGTTCATGAATTTTGATTTTTCAATGGACTATAGTCAGCTACTACTGGTTTATGTTTTTATATTTATATTTTTTATTTTAAAGATGTGGGGTACAATTCAGGATTAGGTGTAAAATTATGATTATGCAGGTATCCTTGTTGGGGAGGTATAGCCCTTCCTCCCCTAGCAATTTCCCTCAACTGCCAGTTTCATACCTCCTCCCTGGACAATTTCCTACTACTGCCAATCACTTTCTTAGAGTATTATAGTTGTTCAAGACCTGCTTATGAGTGAGAATATATGGTACTCTGTTCTTTGTGTCTGTGATAGATCACTGAGTATGATCGATTCTAAACCCATCCAAGTTGCAGTGAAGTCCATATGTTTGTCCTTCTTTATGGCTGCATAATATTCCATTGTGTATATGTGCCACATTTAAAAAAAAATCCAGTCCAGCTGGTTGGTTCCATGTTTTAGCTCTTGTGACTAGAGCTGCAACAAAGATATGTGTGCAGGTAACTTTTTTGTAGAATGATTTGAATTCCTCCAGGTATAGTCCCAATAGGAGAATTGCTGGGTCATATGGAAGGTCAATTTCTAGTTCTTTCAGAAATTGCCACACTGTCTTCCAAAGAGATTGCACTAGTTTGCATTCCCACCTGCAGTGTAGAAGTGTTCCTTTTTCTCTGTATCCTTGCCAGCATCTGTTGTTGTTTGTTTTATTAATGATGGCCATCCTTACTGGGGTTAGGTGGTACCTCAATGTGGTTTTGATTTTTACTTCTCTGATGATGAGTTAGGCTGAGCACTTTTTGATGTGTCTGTTGGCTGCCTGTATATCTTCTTTTGAGAAGTATCTATTCATGTCTTTTGCCCACTTTTTAATGGGGCTGTTTATTTTTTTCCTTTTGGTGCGTATGAGTTCCTTGAAGATCCTATACAGTTGGTAAATATTTTTTCCCATTCTGTGGGCTGTTTCCCTGCTCTCTTGACAGTTTCTTTTGCTTTACAAAAGCTCATCAGTTTGATGAGGTCCCACTTGTCTATCATATTTCTTATGGTATGGGCACTTAGGGTTCTGATCAGGAATTGGTTGCCAGCTCCAATTTCCATAAGGGTGTCTCCTGTGTTTTCTAAGATTCTTATAGTTTGAGGTTTTGCATTTAGGTCTTTGATCCATTTAGAGTTAATTTTTGTGTATGGTGATAGGTAGGTGTCCTGTTTCAATCTTCTGCATGTGATAAGCCAGTTTTCACAGCACCATTTACTGAATAGGTTCTCCTCTCCCCAGTGGTTGTTGGTGGAGGCTTTGTCAAAAATCAGTTGGTTGAGAAATTGAGACTTTGCTTCCGGAATCTCTATACTGTTCCATTGATCTTGTTCTTGCATGAATACTGGGCTGTTTTGATTACTGTAGCCTTATAGTAAAGTTTGAATTCTGGAAATGTGATACCTCCTGCTTTGTTTCTTTTGCTAAGGATTGTTTTGGCTATTTGTGGTCATTTATGTTTGCATATGAATTTCTGTATTGTCATTTCCAGGTCTGAGAAGAATGATGTTGGTTATTTAGCGGGTATTGCATTGAATCTGTAGATTGCCTTTGGTAGGATGGACATTTTAACAGTGTTGATTCTTCCTATCCATGAGCATGGAATATTTTTCCATTTGTTTGTGTCTTCTTGGATTTCTTTGAGCAGTGTTTTGTAGTTCTCATTGTAAAGGTCTTTCACTTCTTGGGTTAGGAAGATGCCGAGGTATTTCATTTTTTTGTGGCTATTGTGAATGAGATTGTGCTTTTAATTTGGATCTCTTCTTGCTTGTTGTTGGTATATAGGAATGCAACTGTCTTTTGCACATTTAGTTTGTACCCTGAGACTTTGCCAAGGTCCTTTATCAATGCAAGCAGATTTTTGACAGATTCTTTTGGATTTTCAAGGTATAGGATCATACCATCAGCAAAGAGGGATAACTTGACTTCCTCTTTTCCTATTTGGATAACCCTGATTTCCTTCTCTCATCTAATTGCCCTAGCTAGGACTTCCAACACAATGTTGAACAAGAGGGGTGAGAGTGGGCAGCCTTGTCTCGTTCCAGTTTTTAGAAGAAATGTTTCCAGTTTCTGTCCATTTAGCAATATGTTAGCTGTGGGTTTATGTAGATGGCACTTACTATTTTGATACTATTTACTATTTCCTTCTTACCTAGATGTTTGAGGGTTTTTATCGAGAAGAGATACTGGATTTTATCAAATGATTTTTCTGCATCTAATGAGATAATCATAAGGTTCTTGTTTTTACATCTGTTGATGTGTTTAATTACATTTATGGTCTTGTGAATGTTGAACCAGCCCTGCATTCTGGGGATGAAGCCTATTTGGTTATGGAAGATGATTTTTGAGATGTGTTTTTGGATCCATTTTGCTAGAATCTTGTTGAAGATTTTTGCAACTATGTTCATAAGGAATATTGGCCTGTAGTTCTGTTTTTTGGTTGAAGCTTTACCTGGTTTGGGTATTAGTGTGATGTTAGTTTTACAAAATGATTTGGGGAGGACATCTTTCTCAATTGCCTGGAATATTTTCAATAGGGTTGGTATCAGCTCCTCCTTGTATGTTTTGTAGGATTCTGCTGGAAAGCTATCCAGTCCAGGGCTTTTGTATGTAGGTAGTTTTCTAATGACAGTCAATTTCTTAGGTTGTTATTGGCTTAGTTAGTGTCTCAATGTCTTCTTGTTTCACCCTGGGGAGGTTGTGTGAAGTTAGAAAGTCCTCCATTTTTTAGGCTATCAAGTTTGTTTCCATATAGGTGTACATAGTAATCTCTGATAATCTTTTGTATTTCTTCAGGGTCAGTTGTGATTTGATCTTTTGTATATCTGATTGTGTTAATTTGGGCTTTTCCTCTCTTTTTCGGGGTTATTCTGACTAGGGGTCCATCAATCTTGTTAATTATTTCAAAGAACCAGCTTTTTTGTTGTTGTTGTTGATGTTATCTATTATATTTTTGACTTCTATGTCCCTCCTGTATTTGGGCTCTTATTTTGGTGATTTGTATTCTTCTGCTAAAATTGGGGTTTTGGTGATTTTTTCTATCCTTTAGGTGATTTGTTAGGCTCTCAGCTTGTGATCTTTTCATTTTCTTGATGTGTACTTGTAGAGATATAAATTCTCCTTTTAGAACTGTTTTCATGGCATCCCAGAGGTTTTGGTAAGATGTTTCTTTATTTTCATTTGTGTGCAGGAATCTTTTAATTTCTGCTTTGATTTCATTGTTAACCCAGTAGTTGTTCAGCATCATGCTGTTTAGTGTTCATGTTTTTGTGGACTTTAGGGGAATTTTGTTGGTGTTGATATTTTTTTTATTCCACAGTGGTCCGAGATGGTGCATGGCAGTATTTCAACATTATGGAATTTGGTTATGCTTGATTTATGGCCAAGGGTGTGATCAATCTTGAAGTACGTTCCATGTGGTGATGAGTAGAATGTATATTCTTTGGTTGTTGGGTGGAATAATCTGTAGGTATCTATTAAATCCATTTGGTAGAACTTCAAGTTGAGGTTCTGGATCACCTTATTGATTTTTTGCCTCGATGATCTATCTAGGCAGTTAGTGGGGTATTCAAGTTGCCTGCTATAATAGTGTTAGAGTCAATATCTTTTTTTAGTTTACTTAGTAGTTGCTTTATAAATGCTGGTGCTCCTGTGTTGGGTACATATATGTTAGGATGGATATTTCTTGTTGATCGATTGAACTTTTTATCATTATGTGATGTCCTTTTGTATCTTTTTAAGTTTTTGATAGTTTAAAGGTTGTTTTGTCTGACATTAAGATCACTACTCCAGCCTTCTTTTGTGATCCATTTACCTGAAAACTCGTTTTCCATCCTTTAACTTTGGGTCTGTGTGCATCCCTAGCGTTGAGATGAATTTCCTGAATGCAGCTAATAATTGGGTCATGGCTTCTTATCCAGTTTGCCATTCTGTGTCTTTTCAGTGGTGTATTTATTCCTTTCACATTCAGACTGATTATTAAAATGTGATTATTTATCCCTGTCATAAGGTTCTTATAAAGGTTTTTCTTTGCTTGTTTTCTTTTGAATTGGAGTTGATGTATGTGTGTGTTTTCAAGTTTCTTGTTGCACCATATTCTCTGTTGATTCTGTGTTCTGCTGTTTTCTTAGAAAATATGTGGGCATTCTTTTTTTCCTCTTTCTTCTGTGCTTAATATCTTTTAAAGTGTCTCCTGTAGAGCTTGTCTGGAAGCTGCATAATCTCTTAGGGATTGGATGTCTGGGAAGGATTTTAATTCTCCATCACTGATGAAGCTGAACTTGGCAAGGTAGGAAATTCTTGGTTGAAATTGTTTATCTTTGAGGACTTTGAATATTGGACTCCAGTCCCTTCTTGCTTGTAGTGTTTCTGCTGATAGATCTGCCACTCTTCTGATTGGTTTTCCCTAGTAGGTAGTCTGACCTTTCTCTCTTGCTGCCTTTAGAGTTTTTTCTTTTGTGCCTACTTTGTGTAGGTGAATTACTATGTTCGGGGTTGGTCTTCTCATCTGATGTCTTATGGTGTTTCTCTGTATCTCCTGTGCTTGGCTGATCACATCTCTGGTGAGATGGGGAACATTTTCTTGTGTTACCTCCTGGAATATTTGCTCCAAGTTGTTCTCCATTTCCCTTTCTTCTTCTGGGATACCAATCAGGTATAGATTTGGCTTCTTGATTTAATAGCACATCTCTTGTAGGCTTTGTTCTGAGTCTTCTTTCTGAGTCTTCTTTCTATTTTTTTTATACTTTGGGTTAATTCCATGTTCTGATCTTCAAGTTCTGAGATTCTTTTTTCAGCTAGATTAATTCTACTTTCCATACTTGTCATCTTGATATTTATTTCCTGGATGAAATTTTTTATTGTCAAAACCTCTGAATCTCTGTTATAATTTCTTTCAGTGTTGCATCTTGTCTTTCTTGAGTCTTATTCACTCTTTCCATCCATTCCCTAATCCCTGTCATATTTTGGGACCAGTCGTTGGTGACTTCCACTGTTTAGGCTCTAAGGTCTGATTTTTCAGGCATTTTCTCTTTGTTACCCTTGAAATTACCTGTGGTCTTCCTTTGTTTTTTCTTCATTTGTGACAGATCTCTTGTTTTTCTCTTTAGTTTTGTTATTTGGTGTCAGTGGGAGAGACTTTCCCTACTAATGTTTGCTCAGCCCTCTATTCTTCCCTGATCCAGGTTCTGGATTTGTTCTATTTTGAAATAGGACTGTGGGTGGGAAGCTTTGCTGTCTTTTGTAGTTTTTGTAAGTCGAATAAAGTAGGGGATGGGATGCTAGGATTCAGAAACTACTTGCAATTTACAATGTTCACTAATTGTGGTATGAGTTCCCTGAGATCCACTCCCCACCACCACTCTATATGACAATGCAAAGCAGAAACCAATGCAAAAAACAATTGAACACACACACACACAGACATGCACACATACCCCAAAACAAACTGGAATAACAACAAAGTGAAACAAAACAAACAAAAACAACAAAAAAACTAAGAAAACTGAACACACACACATGTATAGCACAAAGTGAATGGTGAAGAAAAACAGAAAGACCGGGGGTGTGGGAGGAATTCAGATTGGACCCTCACTCATGTATTGATATACATCTTAAAGTATAAAATATAAAAATAAAAAACTCCAGAAGAACAAAAGAGCAAAACTAAACCAACAATAACAAAATTGAAAGAGGAGTGCTCAATCATTCACATACACACAGAAACAGAAAACAACAAACACAAGAAGAAACAGAAAAATAAAAAAGAAAAAACTGGGGGAATGCAGATCAAACCCTTCCATACATACTTATGCACAAAGTAAAAATATTTAAAAAGCGGATGAACTAACAAACAGGTAAAAAATTTTAAAAATTAAAAAAAAATTAAAAATTAAAAAACCTCCCTGCCCTGTTATGGCAGGTTCTGTAATTGTTCCTCTAACCTGGTCTCTCCTGCAGAGTTTCCACCTTTTTCACTCATTCCCCACTGTCCAGAGCAGGGAAGGAGAGGGAGCAGTGGAGGTGGGTGGGGCTGCAGTCCTCCTCTCCTATTCTTGTATGGTCAGGGAGATCTCCTTCAGTGGAGAGGTGCAGGATTGTCTCTTCCCCAGGTATATATTTTCGGGGGCTACCCCCATCAGGCCTGTTTGAAATGGAGTTCTCCTACTGTGACTGACATCCGGGCTCTGCCTGGGTTTGTCCCTCTCAGTCTTGGTCCAACTGTGTGGGTCTAACATTCAGAGGATTGCTGGGGAGGAGGGCGTTTGAGTCAGCCCTGGACTCACCACTGTTCTTTTTGGAGTTCTTCCTCTTCTTTTTCTGGCCACACCCTTTGTGCTGTAGCTGGATCAGGGCAGGGGGTGAGGCAAGTGGAACTCAGCATTTGTCAGGTCCCTGACAGAAGTTTGTGCTTTTAGGATATTCCCTCTGGGTCATGATCAACCCCTGAGTAGTTGATTCACCAGTTACAGAGATTGGGTCTGTTGCTCCTGGTGAGCAAGTTGGAGCACTTTCTTGCTCCATCTTCAAGATGTTGGCAGGGGGCCTCTCTAGTCCTCTTCAGTGGGACTCTGCCTCTGGGCTCCCTACCTGGCCAGGTGCTGAAGTGGTGAGGCAAAACGTGGAGCTGGCAGTCTCTACTGCTTCAGTTGTGAGGCAGAACTCTCTCTCCCCACTGCTTCTTCACAGGAAAGCTTTTGTCCATTTAAAAAATATGACACTTGACTGTGACCTGGGAAGAGCCAGGGACCAAGTAGAGAACCTGCAGCACCAGCTGTTGCATCAGGACCCTGGCCACTTGCTCATGAATCCCAACTTATTGTTAGTCTCTCCCAGCATTTTCTTCCCAGGATGCTGACTAAAAAAAAAAAAAGGCATTCGGCTTCTGTGTCCCAAGTATTGCTAGGGCCAAGTAGCTGTGGCACCAGCTGCTGCATCAGGATAGCCCTAGCCACTAGCTCCCTAGCCCTCACTCAGTCAGCCACTCACATGCTCACTTACTCACCAGCACGTACACAAAAATTTCTATACACTCACTTGGCCACCATCTTCCTGACCTCCTATATTTTTATTTTTTTGAGTTGCAGAGAGTTGAGTCTGTCATCCAGGCTGTAGTGCCATGCCATGCTCACGGCCACCACAGCCTCGACCTGCTATGTTCAGGTGATCTTTCCACCTCAGCTTTCCAAGTAGCTGGAACCCTAGGTACTTTCCGCCATGCCTGGCTAATTTTTTGATTTATTGTAGAGACAAGATCTCGCCAAGTTGCCCAGGCTGGACTTGAACCCCTGGGCTCAGGCAATCCTCTCTGAGGATTATGGGCATGAGCCACCATGTCTGGCCCAGTTTTAATTTTGATGTTAAAATTGACCCAGATTTGGTCAATGGACATCCTGTTCAGCTGGCTTCTGGGCCCCTTGGATGTGTCCTCATAATTCTCTGAGTGCTTCATTACTTTCTGGCACAAAAAAGTTCCAGGCTCCTCTTGTTCTTTCCCTGTCTCAGCCCTGGAATCAGACATTTCTTCAGGGAGATTTGGTTCCTTTTAGTGGAAAGTGGGATTAGAGACTGAGAGGTTCATTGCAACTAGGGTATCCTTGTTTCTAGGCCTCCTCATTGGGCAAAACTAGGAAATATAACACATACATTTCTCTTTCTCCTCATACCTATGTATCATACCTATGTATCATACCTATGTATCATCTATCTATATCTATCATAAAACCATTACTTCAAACTGATACTTCCAATTCCAATCCAATACCACATTGGATTGTGTTTGTAACTTCTTTCTCCAACAGCGATAAACTGTACTCCCAATGTCCTCAATATATTGACTTATTTGCTGAATCCCCTTGCATGTATACCATCTCCCAGCTAGGCCAGCCTTGTCCCCTCAGCCCTACCAGTCATATCATTTGAGTCTTCCTATTCTGAATAAGGGAAGATGAAACAGGAAATTATTTTTACTTTTTTCTCACTCCCTATGCATATGTTATCATTTTCCCTTTTAGGTATTGCTCAAATCCATTTTCTTCTGTCCAGCTGTGCTTTCCTTACTAGAATTCAAACCTTAAACAGGTGCTACTGTTTCTGGTTTTGCTCCTAGCGATCTACCCTGAAAATAGCAGTCCAGATGAGTTTTCAACACAGGAGTATGACTATGTTATTTCTCTGCTTTACACTCTCCAGTGACTCTTTGTTACCTACAGGGTTAAGTAAACTCTAAGTTACCATGACCTGGCCTCTGCCCATACTTTCGTTTTCATTTTCGTCTCTTCCCTCTTGTACTATCAGTAAAAATGAATTTTTATAGTTGTCTGCATATACCTTGTCCTATCACCATTGTTTCTGTATGATGCTCCCTTGACTTATCAATCTCTTTCCCCTGTGCACCCTTACAGACCCTGCTCAGGTGTTACTGGATCTAAGAAGCTTTTGTTGACACTTGTTCTCTACCATAGTTGCTCTGTATCCATACCAGTTCTGTTCCTTGTACTGACTTTATGATTGCATGTGTCACTCTCCTCCATGCTTGTTTATGTCTGTCTTCCCTACCGAGTAACAAATCCAGAGGACAGGAGTAGACTTATTTGCTATTGCAGTTTCAGCATCTAGCACAGTTTCTGCCGTGTGCTATACACTTAAAAACTGCTTATGGAAATAGAAAGTATTTCTCTTCTCTTCTCTTCCCTCCTCTCCTCTCCTCTCTTCTCCCTTTCTTTTCTTTCTTTCTTTTTTTTTGAGTCAGAGTCTCACTCTGTCACCCAGGCTAGAGTGCAGTGGCATGCTCACAGCCACCCCAGGGTCAACCTGCTAGGCTCAGGCAATCCTTCCGCCTCAGTCTTCCAATTAGCCAGAACTACAGGTGCGTGCTACCATGCCCAGCTAATTTTTGATATATTGTAGAGATGAGGTCTCATCAAATTGCCCAGGCTGGTCTCGAACCCCTAGGCTCAGGCAATCCTCTCACCTTGGCCTCCCAAAGTGCTGGGATTACAGGCTTGAACCACTGCACCCAGCCTTTTTTCTTTTTGTTTTTATTTTATTTTATATTTTGCCTGAAAAGAGCAGAGAGAATGACCTGGCACAGAAAAACCTGGGAGTATGATACTTTAGTTATCTATTGCTGCATAACAAAACACCATACAACTTAGTGTCCTAAAACAACAACTGTTTATTATTCCATGATTCCAAACATAATCAACTGTTTATGATTCTATAGGTTAACTGGGCTGTTCTGCTTCACATTGCATCAGCTGGAGCCCTGGACTGGCTGCAAGATTCAAATGTCACCATTGGTGCTGGTCAATGGCTTGGAGTTCAGCTGATGCTGTGAGCTGGGGTCTTAGTCTTCCTCATCACATACCTCCTCACGTGGCTGCTTGGGCTGCAGTGGGCTTCCTCCTGGCCTGGGGACTGAGTTTTAACAAGGACCATTCCAATAGGACAAGCCCCACGCACTACTGTTCGGGTTGCCAAAGCCAGTCACATGGCTAAGCCCACTGTCAACATGAGAGGGGAATATACAAGCGCATGCATTCTGAGAGGTCTGGTTCATTGGGGAATCAAAGTAACAGTCTACTATGGGGACATGTTAGATCATTTCATGTATCATAAATAAAATACATTGAATTTCTGATGAGGGATTTTAATTGTGAAAAAATGATGAAAGGGGAACCCAATGAAATACCTTGAAAAGAAAGCCACCTTGGGTACTCAGACGTGACATGTTCCCTTCAACAGACTAATTCATGATGCAGCAACTGGAGCAAGCAAAGTGTAATCTATACTGGAAGAGAGTACTTTTTAAAATCCAGTATTTTAAAAAAATTCAGTATTTAAAAGATTATGGCAGAACTCTTATTTCAAATAAAATCTTATATTAAAAACAAAACCAGACTGGGCTTGGTGGTTTAGCCTGTAATCCCAGCACTTTGGGAGGCTGAGGTGAGTGGATTGTCTGATCCCACAGGTTCGAGACCAGCCCGGGCAAATTGGTGAGAGCTCATCTCTACAATAAATAAAAAAAATAGCTGGACATGGTAGTGCATGCTTGTAGTTCTGGCTACTTGGAAGGCTGAGGTGGAAGGATTGCTGGAGTCCAGTAGGTCGATGTTAGAGTGGCCGTGAGTGTGCCACTGCACTCTAGCCTGTGTGACAGAGTGAGACTTCAACTTCAAACAAACAAACAAACAAACAAACAAAACAAAACAAACAAACAAAACCAGAAACAAGTATGGCAAAATACTCATGTTTATTTCATTTAAAGGGTTTTTTCTGGGGAGGGGGAGGATGCTCTCTATTTTCATGTATTTTTGGAAATTTTAATAATAAAAGCAGGACTGCTATGGATCATATTTTGAGAACTGTTGACCAGGTTGACTAGGAGATGCCCTAGAAGACACCAGGTACAGGGCAACGCCCTTGGGTCCCCTCTACTTTTCTGTCCTCTCAATAAATCCTGCTTTCTAAAAAAAGAAAAAAAAAAAAAAAAGAAGACACCAGGTATGTATTTCAATACAGCATACAGTCCTTGTAATATTGACCTGAAGCACTATATAGAATCAGTAGTCTGTGTTGGTATACTACTCCACAAGAGGTGACTGGGGGAATGAAACTAATTAAATAAATAGTCATTTGAACTGGTCTGATGACATATACAATAACTGAAGTCCCAAACCATACTGTATGTGTTTGTTGGGGCCGCTATAACAAATGACCACAACTGGGTAACTTAAAACAGCAGAAATGTATTCTCTCACAGTTCTAGAGCCTAGAAATCTGCTTGAGGTATTGGCAGGGTTGTTGTCTTCTGGGGGCTGTGAGAGAGAAACCATTCCCTGCCTCTCTCCTTGCCATTCCTTGACTTGTTGAGCAACACTCCAATCTCTGTCTCTGCCATCACATGATGTTCTCTATGTGTGTCAGTGTTCTCTTCTTCTCTAAAAAAAAAAATTATTATTATTTTTGAGTTGGAGTCTCACTCTGTCACCCAGGCTGGAGTGCAGTGGCACGTTCCCGGCTACCCCAGTATTGACCTGCGGGGCTCCAGCAATCCATCTGCCTCAGCCTTCTAAGGAGATGGAACTACAGGTGTGTGCTACCACGCCCGGCTGATTTTTTATTTATTGCAGAGACGAGGTCTCTCCAAGTTGCCCGGGCTGGTTTCGAACCCATGGGCTCAGTTAATCCACTCGCCTCGGCCTCCCAAAGTGCTGGGATTATAGGCTGAGCCACCAAGCCTGGCCTATTATTATTTTTTTAGAAACAGGGTCTCGCTATGTTGCCCAGGTTGGTCCAAACCCCTGGGCTCAAACGATCCATCCACGTTGGCCTTCCAAAGTGCTGGGATTACAGGTGTTCTTTTCTTATGAGGACCCTTCTGTATGGGCCTTAATCTGCTGAAATTCAGTATGCCCTCATTTTGACTTAATTATATCTGCAAAGACTATATTTCTAAAGAAAGTCACGTTCACAGGTTCCAAGTGGACATAAATTCTGGGGAAACTCTTCAGCCCAGTATACACACCCGTGACTGTGGATGATGATGACTGGTCCTCACTCAGGGTGGCTTCCATGTTCGCCTCACATATCAGGCCTGCCCTGGTCACTGAGAATGCCATAGCCCTGGTCATCACTTTCTAGGTTCTCATGCAGAAGAGAGCACTTAAAAAAGTTTTGAGACTCATTTGCCTGTGACTTCATACTATTACAAAGGAATAAAACACTTTAAAAAAATTTTGTTAATTGTTTATTTATCAAGAGAAATTATTTCATAGCCCGCGTAACATGTTTCATAGTTCAGGAACACAGGTCAGTGGCAAACTTCTATGTAATTTAACACAAAGAAATTTTTTATATTTCAAAATCACTTTGTGTTCTGAAAGATACTAGCTTTCCTCACCTCTTCAAAATCTTTCATGGAATCATAATTTCTGTAGACATCTGCATATGCCTTCTTTCCTGGATCAGCCACAGGAAACTTATAGAAAGCTGCAACCCCCGGGGATACAGCAAATGTTCCAACAATACAAAACTGCAGATACTGAGACAGAAGACCACATGTTGGCCTTTGTCAAAGCACTGGGACTGTGGTAGTTATTGTCCTTGATAGATAGGTCATCCTCAACACCGATGTTCTTCCTAGATGTTGGAGAAATAGACAGCACTCCAGCGGTGAGCAGGCGCAGAATAGACTTTTCTTCTAAATGAGTTCTCAAAGGAGATCAGAAGCTCTGCTGAAGTTCAAGGGTACATGCTGGAGGAGCACACAATGGCAAGGTGTGCGTCAGATAGAGCTTTAGTGAACATAGCAACTGCAAACCAGGTGGGGATAGGTTAATAATCCTACATGATATATTCAGAGATCAGCCCTGGATAGAACTGCAACCTTCTCCACCAGCCAGCCATACTGCTGAGTTCCAAAGCGGCAGAGGTGCGATGAGTTAAATCAGCGTGGATGCTACCTTGGTTCTGGGTCAGTCAGTGACCCTGAAAGAACTGCCTAGCTGGATTCCCTTAGGATATTCCATCTCCTGTCAGAGAGGAAATTTACTCCAAATTCCAGATGATTGCTTTTAGTCTCTTAGGCTGCTTTAAGAGGCAGGAGTGTCATAGGACCCATTAGAAGGCTGCAAAGGTGCTGCAGCTGGGGGCAGACAGGGAGGAGCTGGGGGTGGGGGGAGGTCAAGGCTTTGTAATGCTTCTGGGGCACATCTTCCCGCCCCCCAAAGCCAACTGTTTCCCGCAGCTTTCTACTATCATGAACGCAGGAAATGGGGGTGGGCGTCTTCTGGTTTCTGATGGGAAGAGTGGAAGGTGGTGTGGCGGGGATCAAAAGCAGAGAACTTTTTAAGCCACTCAAGAAACTGCATCTGAAGGCATTTGCTAAACGGATTCTAGCCGCAGCAAAGTCCGAGGAAGCATTCGCTTGTGCAAGGTTAATGCCGTCATCTCATGAATCCTTTCCTAAAGCAGGCTGGAGGCCGGTGGCTCCCTGCCAAGGGCACTGAGTAGCAGGGGAAGATGGGTAGAGAGCTGTGCACTGTGTGCTGCCTGCTTATCAGAAGTCAAGCTATTTCCTGTGTACAGGAGCTGTGTGGTCTTGGGGGCACTGGGAAGTCTTGGCTGGCACTGTTTCAACTTCTAGCTCATCATCGAAAGACTCCCAATCGTTCATGCTAGCACTATTCATTTCATCATGCCTGTGTTGTGTTCTTACTGTGTTCTGAGCTCCGTGTTTAATCTTAGAGGGCTCACTGAGAGGAGCAAGGCTGCTTTTGTCCCGAAGATGCCCCCAGTCTGCCATGCGGTTGGGATCAGGGCTGGTGGGAGGACCCACGAGGCACACGAAGCAAACACATGGGAGACTAGAAAAGCAGAGATACAACATCTTGGTTTTTTGTTTGTTTTTTGGTGAAGAATGATACATTTTCCTCCAAAAGCAGAAAAGCTTTAATCGTGGGCGCTATGAATGATATTGTTTGGTTTTTAGAATACCAAAATCTTTTCAGATTTGTAGGTTTTAACCTGGCCCAGAAGGGGGTGCAGAAATTAAGTACACAGATAACTCTAACCCAAGACAGAATGCAATAAATATCATAAGGGAGTATCAAAGTGTCAACGACTTGAGAGATGGAGGAACCACAACGTCTTTGTGGAGAAGGTGGTATTTGAAGTAGACTTTGATGAATAGATAGGAGGTGTTGGATGGAGCACATGACTCTAAATCCATGCAAACCTTTTTTTTTTTTTTTAGTTGGAGTCTCACTCTGTCGCCCAGACTGCAGTGGCCGCTCCCGGCCACCGCAGCCTCGACCTGCTGGGCTCCGGCGATCCTTCCATCTCAGCCTTCCGAGGAGCCGGAACTATAGGCGCGTGCTACCACGTCCGGCTGATTTTTTGGTTTTATTGTAGAGATGAGGTCTCACTGCCCACACGGGTCTCGAACCCACGGGCTCAGGCAATCCATTCACCTCAGTCATGCAAACCTTTTAACACTGCTTTGTAGCATGGGAGTGGGTGGGATGGTCAAGGACGTTCTGGCAGAGGGAGTATCTTGGGAGCAGTGGGCATGCTGGGGGGGGACAAAGATTTTTCCAGGGTACCTGGAGAAAAAGGCATATGTGAGGTCAAGGTTCTCAAGGCCGTAGCAGACAGGATTTCTTTTCCCTCCTTCCTTTCTTCTTTCCTTTTTCTTCCTTCTTTCCTTTTTCTTCCTTCCTTCCTCCCTTTCTCTTTTCTTTTCTTTTTTTTTTTTTTTGACTTGGAATCTCACTCTATTGCCCGGCTGGAGTTCAGTGGCATGCTCACAGCCACCACAGCCTCAGCCTCTTGGGCTCACGCGATCCTTCCTTCTCAGCCTTCCAAGAATCTGGAACCACAGGCGTATGCCACTATGCCTGTCTAATTTTTTTGATTTATTGTAGAGACAAGGTCCAAGTAACCCAGGCTGGTCTTGAATCCTTGGGCAATCCTCTCACTTCGGCCTCCCAAAGTGCTAGGATTACAGACGTGAGCCACTATGCCCAGCCAGGTTTTTTTTTAGACTTCCTTACTGTCTGTAGCCCCAGGCACTGCTTCCAACCAGAAACTCTGGAGAGTACATTTTCTTTTCCCTAGGGCAATTTGCCTAAGGGCAAAGTCTGGACTTGTTCTTCCCATGCCAGACCCTCCTCTGGTTAGAAGGAAACTACTGCAAGCTCTCCTGTTTGATGTGCTGAGTGTTCAGCTGAGACATGTGTTCCTAGACTGCTTCTGTGTACTTACAGGTGACCTTTGGTGGATGACATTTGAGCATTCAGCTTGGAGCTTCCTGTATAAAGTATAATAAGTTTGTGACTGTCCAGAGCTACAGACATTCCTTTTTCTGTGAACTGCTTAACCAAAGTGCTTGGCCTTGTTAAGATAGAACCGGGCGAGCAGACTGAGGCGGGAGGATCACTTGAGCTCGGACAACTTGGGCAACATAGTGGGACCCTTGTTCAAAGTATAAACAGGTACTTGCTCTATGCTCTTCCCAGACTGCCCTTCATATATCCTGGTGCTGACCCGTATCTCATCCCCACCCCGCTGTGCTGCTCTTTCTCCCTACCCTATGAACACCCTTCTGGAGAATTCCTGTGTCTCCTTCCTGTGCTCTCACAAGTCACTAAAACAGGCATGTGAATTTTACTCACGGGGTTGTGATGGCTTCTTCCGATCCAAATTTATTTCCTCCTTGACCTCATTCTTTCTGCCCTGTTTCCATCAGGGTGAAAACCTATATTATTCACATACGGAAATGTTTAGTAACTGGATGGGTATAGTTCCAGGAGACATATGACCTGCTGACAGGTTTTGTGTAGTCACACACAGAGAGAGGTATGTATAAACATATCATAACAGACTTAACAGAGCAACTTAACCATGAAGATTAATCGTGTTACTGTTTAAGGAGTTCAAAGACAAAACACTTGCAAATTTAAAGCATACTGACACATGTATCCCTCTTGGGGACTTGGAAACATAATTTTGCAAAACAACTCTGGCTGCCAGTTAGCACAGGAAGATGTTGAAAACCATTAGCTGTTCGTGGGCCAATATAAATTGAGTCATAGGGGTGAGGTGGTTTTATGTTTGGTATATTTCTCATCTCTGCTGCTCCCTGAATAAGCACGCTTACTCTGGATTAATTTTTGAAATTATCCAACATGTTGTATGTTATGCAAAGATTAGAGATAAAAAGCTTGGGTTGGTGATAAAAACCTGCTTTGTGACTTTGGGCAAATTATTGGATCTCTCTCAATATATCTTTTCTCATTTTAAAATGAGGGTATTGGACTAGATTATTTCTTTTTTCTTTTTTTTTTGAGTTGGAGTCTCACTCTGTCACCCAGACTGGAGTGTAGTGGCACGCTCCTGGCCACCGCAGCCTCGACCTTCTGGGCTCCAGCGATCCTTCCGCCTCCGCCTTCCAAGTAGCTGGAAATACAGGTGTGCGCTACCACGCCTGGCTGATTTTTGATTTATTGTAGAGATGAGGTCTCACCAGGTTGCCCAGACGGATCTCGAACCCTCAGGCTCAGGCAATCCACTCACCTCGGGCTCCCAAAGCACCGGGATTACAGGCTGAGCCACCAAGCCCGACCCCGAACTAGATTATTTCTAAGCATACTTCCATCTTTAACAATCCATGAATAATAGAACACTGGATAGAATAGGAAACACTGTGTTAGGATCTGGTACTGGCTTTGATCCTTATAGCTGGGTAATCTGAATAAAATAATTTCTTTTCCCTGGGTCTCACTTTCTTCATCTGTAAAATTATGGGATTGGCCTCTTGTAGTTTTCTTCAGTTTGAGTGGAAACATTATCCTTCCTTTCTTTGCATTTTACTTCCATGTTTGGGGGAAAGGGGAGGAGTTTGGGTTAAGCTAGATTTAATCACTGATTTTTTTCTCAGTTTCTCTCTCTGTTTTGTTTTAGCTCTCTTGCTCCTCCCCCCTTCTCTCCTATTTTTTTGTCTAGAAAACTGGACAAGTGTCCTCATAGTCTGTTTTGCAGGCCAACATTCCCCAGAATCAGTCCTGAAAACATTGGCCTTGCTTATTTTAAGACAGTTTGCTGCAAGCCCTATGGCTTGGAGATGACTAGGATCTCCAGGCTACCAACACATCGAGCCCTGTATTGCTTAGGCATAGGTTTAACTAAGAGCAATAAAGAAAATCTAAAGTAACCGTGGTTTGTAAAAATAGAAGTTAACTCTTTCTCAGGCAGCAGCCCAGTTTGCAGTCCAAGGCTTGTGTGGCAATTCCATGCCACGAAGTCCTCAAAATCCTAGGCTCCTTGGTCTTCCCTGCCCCACCATCCCTTGGGTCCCCTCCATCTTTTCATCCAGGCTGAAGAGGGAAAAGGAAGGAGAGGCCTGGAAACTGCCACACTGAGCTTACACTTACATCCCATTAGCCAGATGTCGGGCACATGGCCACACCCAGCTGCAAGGGAGGCTGGGAATTGAAGTCTCCCTTCTGGGTAGTCACATGGTTAGGCAAAAATGGAAAACTCCACCTTGGAAGTGGGAACAACATAGCCATCTCTGCTGCCATTTGCATCTGGTCTTCCAGTAGTTAGAAACCACAGAGGAGGAGGAGAAAGTCCTAGGACACCCAGCATCCAGCATCCTCTTATTTCTCTTCATTCTTTCTTATCCTAAAATAATCCTCCTAGACACTCCCACTAGGCATTGCCATCTCCTAAGATCTTCAAACCATTCATGGATCCACTCATCTTACAAATGTGCCTGCTCTGTGGGAGGCACTGCATGAGGAAAGGGAGCCAGAAAGATAGATGAGTTATAGTATAGCAGACAGAAGACATGTGGACCAACTGCCTGAAGAGTTATAGACGCACTGATAGACATTTGGACAAGGTGTTGTGGGATATAAAAAAAGAGTGAGCTCCAACTTCAAAAATGGGTAGTCTGGGGGAATAAGAAAATGCTTCATAAAGGATGTCTTTGTCTCCATTAAACTGAGTGTTAAAGATGAATTCACTGGATGGAGGGGACAGGGCAGAGTCTCTGGCTTTCTTCCTCCTTTTGTGACTCCCTCTCCCATGACTAATATACTTTGTATATAACCAACTGTGTGCAAACAGATTAACTCAGGTGGTATGCTATTAAAAATATAGTATCTTTGACTATGTGCTTAAATCGCATATTTATTTATGTGGCAATTCCTATAGCCTTGCCTTTTGAAACTAGACAAAATAAAATTACTGAAGGCAACCAACTGCAAAAATATCCAAACTTTAATTCTAGGTAAAGGGTACAGAACATGGCACCATGTAAGCTAGAGGAGGGGGTTCTGTAGATGAGGTAAAGCAATTGTGTTTCCACGGAGAGATTACTGGGTCCTGTGCAAATGCAATTGTAAACAAGACAATGGAATATGGTTTTATATTTAATAAATTGTTGAGCCATGGTCGACTCAACTAATATGCAGTGCAAAGAGTACTTTTTCTCTGATTATCATAAATGGAAATAAAAGTGAAACTTAGAAATTATGAGTGATAAAACTTGGTGTTTAGGAGAATATAATTTATCATTCACAATATATAATTTTGAAAGATTATAAATGTGTTTTTACCACAAAAATTCAAGACTGCTTAGATTCCTTCAGTTAGACTGTCCAAGGTGAACTTTCAAGTTTTTACAAATTATTCTCCATGAATTTTTTTAAAGTACAAAGTTTTCCATTTTTCTGAACTTTAAAAATATGCACTTTCTATATACTCTACATAAGAAACTTATGCTTCCTTGTGTATTTGTTCTACTCTACAATTTTTAATTCCCTGGATGATATCTTGTTTTTTTTTTTTTTTTTTTTTTGAGTTGGAGTCTCACTGTCGCCCAGACTGGAGTGCAGTGGCCGCTCCGGGCCACCGCAGCCTCCACCTGCTGGGCTCAGGTGATCCTTCCGCCTCACCTTCCAAGTAGCTGGAACTACAGGCACGCGCTACCTCACCCGGCTAATTTTTTTTTATTTATTGTAGAGATGAGGTCTCGCCTGCCCAGGCGGGTCTCGAACCTGCGGGCTCAGGCAATCCACTCACCTCAGCCTCCCAAAGGCGTGGGATCACAGGCTGAGCCACCGAGCCCGGCTAATATCTTGTTTTCAAGGATTAAATTCAATTTTATAAACATGTATTCATTATCTAATAAAACAAAATAAATTACATAAAGCCAGAATCCACAAATTTTTTTCAGTAAAAAACTAGGGAGCAAATATTTTAGACTCTGCACACCACATAAAATCGATGTCACATATCTGTCTTTGTCTTTTTTCCTTTTGACAACCCTTAAAAATATAAAGACCAAGACATAGAAATGATACTCAAGGGGATAGAAACCTCAAATGCTCTGACTTGATCACTATACATTCTACACATGTAATGAATGCATATGCCTCACATGTATATCAAATATTATGTATCAGTAAAAAAGTAAAGACAGTTCTTGGCTGTGGACCATATAAAAACTGGCCTCAATTTGCCAGACTGGCCTTAGTTTGCCAATATCTGAAGAGTTTTGATTTCAGTACCTTATATGCTGTGTAATAGGCGCACAAAATATTTGGTTGTATAGGATGTGGTTCTTTTCCAGCATTCTTCTGCTCAGCAGTGTTTATCATTTTTATAGAGTTATGAAGCTAGAAACTTTGGAGTCACCCTCAACACAGCCTTCTCTCTTTCCCTTACCTTTTATGCTTAATCACACCTCCAGTTCTGTCCATCTAAACTCATAAGCATTTCTCAACTGATTCACTTCTCTCTGTGAGTCTGAAGCAGCTGAAGCCTCAATCATTCTTTCATTTGCCCCTAACTGATCTTTAATGGAAATTCCCACAACAGATGTTACATTTGTACATTAGTCTCCTCAATCACTCAGTCTGACTCCACCTTATAGGGGACTCCACATTCTTCTTTTCTGGTAATATGGTGCCTTTCAGTGCCTAATCCCTGGGTGTCCCTACCCTACCTTGAGCCTTTCCTGTGTGTTTACTCTTCTTTCCCCTCTACATTTTCAATAATAAACTTTTCAATTAACTGCTGTGACCCTTTCTAATCTTCGGCTCTCTGATTTTCATATCTACCTAGTCTACTAAAAATACTCTGCAAAAAATTCACTGTGGACTTTCCTAATCATCTGAAAGTAGGCCAGCAAAAGTAGTCCCACTGTAGCACATTGGAAGGAACTTATGAGAAATGAGACAGGGGAAATAAAAGATAGTCAGAGGCTGGATCTATGGGATTTTATTTTTCTTTTTTCAGTTTTTACATTTTTTTAATTTTTAAAAATTTTGTGTAATACACATAAAATTTACCATTGTAATCATTTTTAAGTGTTCAGCTCTATGGAAACTTGAGGACATTATGCTAAATGGACCCACTTTTTAAAAAAAAAGTGAAGCTCACAGACCACTTCTATAAGAAACACGTCAAAACTTGAAAAAAAATGTACATCCTTGGGTCCCACTCTAGATTAACATCTTAAACTTTGGAAATGAGGCCCACAAATCTGTGTTATGGTTGGTGATTACACAGAAAATTTGAAAAACACTGGGCTACATCATGAAGCAGATTTGGTCAATGGGAGTCCCCATACAAGTTTGCTTCATGTCCTTTGGCCATTTTTTCCCAGAGTTTTGTTTGTTTGGCTTGCTTGGGTTATTTTTAAAGTACTTTTTTTGCATTTGGATACAATAACATGTTCCAGACTCATCTTTTACTTTCTCTACTCAGTCCTGGACTTGGCCAACGTTTTAAGGAGTTCTGGTGTCTTTTTATTGGAAAATGGTATTTAGAAGTCACAATCTGGACATTAGATGGGCTTGTTGCTGTTGAATGTGTCACTGCTTCCAGGCCCTCTCAGTGGACAGACCTAAAGGACACACACACACACACACACACACACACACACACACACACACACCACATTTTTGTGTATACATACATTTATCCACCTACTGTGTCAACCATGAGTCTACTGAGATTTCCAACCCCAATCTAATTCCACAGATCAAAAGATCATTCTAGTGTCTTCTCCTCCTGTATTTTTAATTTCCTTCTGGCTCTGATTCCCTTTCTCAGCCTTCCTTAACTTGTTTGGGCTCTGACTCTCCACATCAGGATACACTCTTGCTGCACGTGGACATTCTGTTTAGGGCAGGCTCTGACATTCATACTGGGCTATGTGAGCCCTGCATCTCCTCTCACTCTGCAGGTGGCTTAGGATTGAATTCTTCAGAAAGAAATGGGAAAGATGGGAGTGGGAGAGAAGAAAAGAGAGAAAGAGGAAGAGAAATAGGAAGAAGACATACTACAATTGTGCTAGAGTAGCAAAACAGGTGAGAGTGGATCAGAGACATCAGTTAGGTTCTTGCATTCTAAGAAAAAAATAAGGATAGTTTTATAAGATTGTGAGGATGACTGAGGTTTTAACTGCTTCAGATTCACAGTGTCTTCAGATGGAAGGAATAGAAGAGATGGATCAGACCAGGCACAGTGGCTCATGCCTGTAATTCCAGCACTTTGGGAGGCCAAGGCGGGAGGATTGCTTGAGCCCAGGAGTTTGAGATCAGCCTAGGTAACACAGTGAGACCTCTTCTCTACAAAATATTACCCAGGTGTGATGACATTCACCTAGACTCCAGGAAGGATCACCTGAGCCCAGGAGGTTAAGGCTGCGGTGAGTCATGTTCATGCCATTGCACTCAGGGTCATAGAGTAAGACTCCGACTCATAATAGTAATAATAATAATAAATTAAACAAAGAGATGGATCAAACTCTGAACCTACTTGAATTCTCTCTGTGACACCTGCATTGACAAAAAAATTATAACCTGTAAACTACGCCTTCACATTTTTGGCCAGCGTGGACTGTTCTTTTATTCTGTAACTTCCACTTTTGGTCTAAGTGTACTCCAGGGCAAGTCTATTCACTTCTTACATGGGAGCCCTTCAAATGCTGGAAGATGTTGTGCTATTGCTACCAAGTCTTCTCTAGGTAGTATCCATAATCTTCCTGATTATTCCTCATTAATGTACTGAGATTGTCTCATATCCGGATTTTATTCCTGTTTCTCTCCTCAGATTGTATTTTTCTTTGTATACTTCTCTCTTGTAGTTCTCATAGGATGAATTGATAAGCACAGAATAGAGTAGGATCATTATCTTTTAGAATCTAGATATGGCCTTCTGCTAATATAGCCTAGGGTCCCATTAACTATTGGGATGGGAGAGGCATATGGGAAGTAAGAGGACAGTGACTATTGACACTATAAGATTTTTCTGTCTATTAAAACGTTCATATCTTTTCCTGTTGTTAGGCTGTATTGCATTCAAACTATATTTAGTGCCCCATTGTTCTATTGATTTATAGGAAAACACTGTGAATATGAAATCATGTCAGAGGTTTTCTTAAGCTGAGAAGTTGCCAGGGGCTGAAGAATGCTGTTTATCCCCTTTCTTTGTGATTTTTGTATTACATTTAAATTATTCAATTTCAGCAATTACATGGCACCATAATAGTTTGTAAGTGTCTCCCACTGTAGCTTGCTCCCCAGTGGATTGAAAACCATTTTTGGGTCAAACTTTATGTTCTCCATTTCTACATCTCCAACACTCACTTATGTGGTAACTGCTTATTAACATGTGACAGGTCTGGCAAGCAAGCACATTGAGAATGTATGCTTATATGTCTAGTTAATGGTTCCCAGTGAATGATAGCATCCAAAGAGGGAGAAAAACAGACATTAAATGCCTCCCAAAGAACCCACTGCCACCTATGATGTAGTCTTGCAAAACAAAACAAAACAAACATTGATTCTGACTCTGATCAAGCCTCAGGATATAACAACCAATTTATGGGAAAGAGACAAAACAGAAGAATGCGTTAAATGGCACTTCAGGGTGGCAGCTCAGCAAAATTCAGCCTATGGGAAAATTCTATAGAAAAAACAACCCAATTTCTTCAATTAAAATAAAAAAGTGGACAACCCCTTTGGGTCTCCTTCCACTGTGGGAGCTTTTCTGTCCTCTCAATAAATCTTGCTTCCTAAAAAAAAAAAAAAAAAAAAAAAAAAATAAATTAAATTAAAAAGCAAGAAAAAAATAGATGAAAGGGGAAACATATAGATAAAACAAGGTTTAGAAGACTTCAATTCATCACAAAGTGTAGATCTTATTTGTATCATAATTCAGACAAATGAAAAATGCAAAAAGTATTTTAAGAAAATAAGAAAAATATGAATACCTTTTTGGGTAACTGGTGCAAATTATAACCTTGAAAAATACAATCCTGAATGCCATAATCTTGAATGTTGAAATTCTGAAAGATCAAAATCTCTAAAATTAAAATCCTAAAAATCACAATCCCAGCAGATTAAAAACTCAATGATGAAATTCTGAAAACTGAATTCTGGGAAAGAGATTAGTGCATTTCAGTTGTATGCAGGATAGTAGCATCATATTAGGTGGGACGATTACTTTGTTACTATCTTTATTTGGAAATTAAGTATGGTTTAAGGAGATATGTATGACAGGGGCTGGACTTAATTTTAGGTGTCAACTTGACAGGATTAAGGAATACCTATAAACCTGGTGAAATATTATTTTGGGTATATCTGTCAGGATGTTTCCAGAAGAGATTACTGTATAAGACTAAGTGGACTGGGGGTGGGGAAGATCTGTGCTCAGTGTGGGTGGGCTCCATCCAATTTGCTGGAGGCAGAGAGAACAAATACAGAGGGTGAACTGGTCTCTGGGATCTGGAACAGATTTGTCTCATTGCAGTTTCTGATCAATTTCATCAAAAGACTTAGGTTGTCTGTCACTGTTCTGTGAAAGGGCCATATATGCAAACCTACTCCCAAATGCCAAAGAAGCTGAGAAACCAAAGAAGGAGGTAGACAAATCCAGTTTGTTGGCATGGGTTGATTTATTAGGGGAACTTTCAGACAGAAGAGTGGATTTGGCGCTGCAAGACTGGCAGATCTCTGCACAGCAACCTTGGACCCAGGGTTTATATCTTGGGAAAAAGTATGCATAGTTTGGAAGGAATGTGTAGGTTGCTATGAGTCTCACAGCCTATGATTTTGGCAACGCACTGAAGGTTGTTTCGGAGAAAACTTATAATGGATAGGTGTTCCTACATAAAGAGTAATACATCAACTAGACATTTTGGAGACATTTCCAGACTTGGGGTTAGAACTTACAAGGCAGATTGACACTTAAAATAAAGTCACTATTTTCCCCACAGTTGCGGTATTCTATATATCACAATTATAAATCTGGATGCACAAAATGTCTGCATTTATACATTTCTATTTTTGGCCTATTTATTTATGTGTAGGGCTCATCTGCTCATAAATGTTATACCCATGTGACTGTTGTTAGTATGCCTGCTCGTTTACACTGGAAAAATATATATGGCCAGGTGCAGTGGCTCTCCCGTAGCCCCAGCTACACAAGAGACTGCAGCAGGAGGATCGCTTGAGCCCAGGAGTTCAAGGATGCAGTGAGCTGTGGTGCCATTGCATAACAACCTGGGTGACAGTGAGAACTTATCTCTTTAAAAAAAGTACTTATTGCCTATTTTATTGAGTAAAGTAGCCTATGAAGTGTTCTGTCATGTTTTATACGTTTCTCAAATAATTCTCTTAAAAAGTAAATAAATGTCTTAAAAATTTTTTTTTTTTTCAGAATTAGATTTTTGAGAATTTGATCTTTCAGGATTGTGATTTTCAGGATTTTAGACTTTAGGGATCTTGTTCTTTTGGAATTTCAACAATCATGATTATGGCATTTTGGATTGAATCTTTCAAGATTATGTCTCAAGCTTGATTTCAAAAAGTGTTAAATGGACCCTCTATTATGTTTCATTGATCTATATGTGTATGTTTATGTCAATATTATATTAACTTGATTACTATAGTTTTATTCTATTTAATAGCAAATACAAAGGATTTAAGTTATTCTTTAAATCCTGAAATAGGATATAAAATGCACAAACTACAAAAGAAAAAATAATGAATTGAACTTTATCAAAATTTAAAACTTCTAATTTTTTGAACACCACTTAAGAAAAAGAAAAAATCAATAGACTGGAAGAAAATATTTATAAATCACATATTTGAAAAAATAGACTAGTATTTAGAATATATGAGTAACTTTTAATACTTAATAATAATCATCAAATTGTTCAGGAAAAAAACATGGGGAAATGGAGGCTTGAACAGATGCCTGAATAAAGGTGGTAGATAAATCCCTAATACTAAACATTATTAGTCACTAAGGAAATGAAAGTTAAATCCACAATGAGATTCCTTTAAGTACTCCCTAGAATGGCTAAAATTAAAATGACAGACAATTCTAAGTGCTGACGGGAAGGTGGAGGAACTAGAGCACTCATGAATTTCTGGTGGGAATACAGAATGGTAGCACCACTTTGGAGGACAGTTTTGTGGTTACTCTTAAAGCTAAACATAAACTGTCCACAGAATTTATCAATCCCACTCCTAAGGGAAATGAAAACATATGTCCACACCAAGGCCTGTGTAAAAATGTTGATAGATGATCCATTCATAAAGAGCCACAAACTAAAACAACCCACATGTCCATTAACTGATGAAAAGATAAACACATTGTGGTACATCTATATAGTGGTATACTAGTCAACAGTAAAAAAGAACAGACTATAGATTCCTGCAACAACATGGATAAATCTCAAGAGCATTATATTAAGTGGAAAAAGTCATGATTCCATTTATGTGACATTCTGAAGAAGGCAAAACTATAAATACAGAAATCTGATAATAGGAGCCAGGACTTGGGAGTCAAGGGTAGGAACTGACATTGAAGACAAGGGAACTCTTTGGGTTGCTAACATTTTTGTATATTTTGATTGTGATGATGTTTAAATAACTTTATGTAATTGTCAAAACTTATCAAGTTGTAGACTTTAAAAAGATAAATGATATTGTATATAAATTATAACTCAACAAGCCTGAACAGATTACAGAAGTTCTGTATTCTCCCAGACTTACTGAGACAGTCATGTTACTTGCAAATTGTTTTTATATGGCTAAAAATTATTCATGTCTGTCCCTAGTGAGGCTGCAGCTGTAATTTTATAAGCTGGAAAAAAGGAAAGCAAGGAGAAAAAAAAAAAAGAGGAAAAATTTCAGGCCAGATATTTGGGATAAAAAATGAAAACAGTTTATTTGATTCACACGGAGGATGTCTGATCTGTTGAACCAACTTCTTGACGTGAAATGTCTGAGGATCCCACCCATAGTTGACTCAACATTTATGAAGCAAAACTTTATATACCACTCAGTTTCTACTGAGAGTACTGGACAAAAGTAGCTGTAAAAAAAAAATCACAGATTATAAATGGTGAAGTCTTATGAGGTAGCCTGTATCTGTAGCCTTCAACTTTTCTTCAGGGCTCCCTCTTCCTCTTCTTTTAGGTAAGAAAGTGATTTGGAAAAAGTGCTGTACAAGATATTTGGAGCTTCATTGGATATTCCTGTGTGGGAATGGACCTCCAAAGAAAGAAATGCTTAAAGCAAATACATTTCTAGTTAATAATTGTTTGTCACTTCAGTGGGGGGAGGAATGGCCTGAAGCAGGCTCCCCATTGACCCCCAGAATTGTGTTATGTGAGGGATGATCTACTCTGCTGATGCACTCACTCCAGGAACCATTTACAGGAAATTCCGAATTTCTGTCCAAAGAGTGCTTAAGTGTTTTAGCTTGTAAAAGATGAAATAGGAAGCAGGGGTCTGCTGGAAGGTGGCTCACCTAGCTATAATCACTGGCACTATGGTTTGATAGCTTTCCTTGGCTCCAGTTAGCTTTGGTTGTGTGCTCGCAGTAGCTCTATCCTTAATCCTCTTTTTTTTTTTGAGTTGGAGTCTCACTCTGTCACCCAGGCTGGAGTGGCATGCTTATGGCTACCACAGCCTCAACTTGCTGGCTCAGGCAATCCTTCCGCCTCAGCCTTCCAAGTAGCTGGAACTGCAAGCACATGTCACCACGCCCCCCCTGGCTAATTTTTCTTGATTTATTGCAGAGATGAGGTCTTGCCAAGTTGCCCAGGCTGGTCTTGAATCCCGGGGGCTCAGGTAATCCTCTCACCTCGGCCTCCTAAAGTGCTTGGATTATAGGCATGAACCACCACACTCGGCCTAATCCTCTTTTAGTTTCAAGCTTTGTGTTCTCCCTTGGTCATATAATTTTTCTTCCACAGCTTCAACTACCATCCATATGCTGACAACTATCAAATCCGTGTCTTGTGTCATGAACGATATACTTAACTAACTATGGACATCTTCCATGGAATATCACACAATCCTTAATGTACCATGTATATTCCCATTATATTCCTTATTTGAGGATAGCACAAGGATCCACCCCATCATTAAAGTCAGAAAACAGGTTCATCTTTCTCTTATCCCCTATGTACAGTGAGCCTCCAAATCCTAAAGAGTTTACATCTTTTTTATCTCAAACACTTGTTCCCATCCTCCTGTTCACTGTCCTATTTCTGATCTGTATGACCTCTTACAAAGATAAGTCTACCTACCTGAACTGGACATTTGACATTTTTTTTTGCCTTTCCAGGATCTAGCCACCAACTTCCTATTTTGGGGACTCTCTAGTTGTTCCCCAGTATCCATTTCCCTTCTTCCAGAATATTAGAACTTTAATTGACCACATGGTCACAGAGAATCCTATTTACGTTTGTTAAGTTTTCTTGCAGCTAGGTGTCACCAAGTTCTGGACAATGGCACACAGAAGAAGAAAGATATGCAACTTCCAGGTTGTGCTCTTGAAAGAAAGGAGTATGCCATCTCACTTTCTCCCCTTCTTCCTGCTAGCTGGCGTGGAAAACGGAGGGTGGGAACCGGAGCAGCCATCTTAGACTGTGCAATGGAAGCTATGTGTGGAGTATTGCAGCGTGAAGATACAGAGGCAAGGTGGGCCAGCAATGACTTCACAGAGGGCTGCCAAAACAAGGTGGGCCTTCCTATGAGAGAGAGATAAACTTCAACTTGCTTAAGTCATTGTTGATTTTGATCTTTTTTACTGCAGCCAGACAGTTACGCTGGCTAATGCTGTGTTTATGAAGTCAGAGTAGCCTGTTATCCCTCACTCTGCTATGTGGCTACCAAGGGTTGGGTAGGTGACAAACCGGTGTCCCACTGAGGTGATTGCACAGTGATCAGGGCAGCAGTGGCAGTGATGACTGACCATAGCAGAATTCTCTTGGTCAAATAGTCCAGCTATGAGACTGCTGCTGTGCCTCTTACAAACAGCTCTGGTCCATTCCCAAGCTGGTATCTCATCCAGTCTCTTGATACTTTAGAGTACTTTTAATATCTTTTTTTTTTAAATTTGGCATCTCATTCTGTCATCTAAGCTGAAGTACAATGGCATGGTCATGGCCCACTGTAGCCTTGACCTCCTGGGCTTGGGCAATCCTTCTACCTCAGCCTCCCGAATAGCTGTAGCTACAGGCACATGCCACCATGCCTGGCTAATTTTTTGATTTTTTTGTACAGGCAAGGTCTTGCTATGTTGTCTAGGTTGGTCTCAAACTCCTGGACTCAAGTGATTCTCTCACCTTGGCCCCCCAAAGTGCTGGGATTATGGGCTTAAGCCACTGTACCTGGCCTACTTCTAATGTCTTTCCAATGAATTCCTTCTTTTGTTTAAGTGAGTAGAGTAGGTTTATGTGACTTGCAACAAAGACAGACTCCAAATTTATATACCAAATTCTCTATATTGCTGTTTGAGTGATATTTGTAAACAGAGATCTAACCCTCTATTTTCCCATTCGTGGTTCCTCAGTCATTGCCTGCAAGATAACCTCCATAGTCTGGTCCACGATGCCTCCCATGATCTGTCCCCCTTTGTCTCTTTTGGAATTACTACACCTTGCGGCCAGCTCCACAAAATCACTTTACGGGCACAATGTTTCCACCTCGCCTCTCTTTCTGCCTGGAATTCCTAACCCTTCCTTCTCATATCTGCTTGTCAGTTCTTATTCAAGAGCCACCTTGGGTTCCTTGACTCAGTAAAGTTCCCCTAACTGCTTCCCTCACACTGCTCACTCCCAACAGAGAGACAACACTGTCCATTGGGCGGCACTCTGTAACCTGTTTTTTTTTTTTTTTTTTTTTTGAGTTGGAGTCTCACTCTGTCGCCCAGACTGGAGTGCAGTGGCTGCTCCCGGCCACTGCAACCTCGACCTGCTGGGCTCTGGCGATCCTTCCGCCTCAGCCTTCCGAGTAGCCAGAATTACAGGCATGCGCTACCACGCCCGGCTGATTTTTTGATTTTATTGTAGAGATGAGGTCTCACCTGCCCAGGCGGGTTTCGAACCCGCGGGTTCAGGCAATCCACTCACCTCAGCCTCCCAAAGGCGCGGATTATAGGCTGAGCCACTGAGCCCGGCTTGTAACCTGTTCTTAACCCATCCTCCTACCTCATCAAGATCTCACCTGCCTTCATGTTGACCTCCACAAGATTGTGTTATTTTTCTATTTCTAGCCTCTCTCTCTGTCTCTTTTTTTCAATGGTGCGTGCTTGTATTCAATGAAGTTTTATTCTAACATAGAACATTTGAAGAGTTTAAAAGCAAATCAGCAGATGGCAGCAGAGTTGTTCTGGTAAAAGTAACCTTTGCAGTTGTAATTTTTTAACCCACACAAGCCAGCAGGTTGTGCTCTCTGACACAAAGCCCTAGGAACAAGGGATCACAGTCTATTATGATATATGTGCACATCTGTCTTAAAACCCCAAATTATCTACAACCACACAGCTTACTGTCAATAAGATGTTACTAGACACTGTCTTTAACAAAAGTCTTTTCTATTCTGGAAAGTCTTTTCCAGGAAGATTAAAGTTGTAAGTAATTTTGTTGTTTGTTTCAGGCAATTCCCCAAAAAATATCCATCAGAAAAATCAGACTGTTCAACTTTCCAGTTGGTAACATCAAACAGTTGCTTATTCCCCCAAACTCTTCAAAACTATTGCTGCTCATTGGTCCTTAATTATTATTATATCATGATCTTTACCAAATCCTAATTAAGACCCCTTCATTGAAAGAACCACCTTAAATGTCATAAATACCTTTACTTTGCCCTCTGGTTTTAAGACACTACTAAGACATCATCTAGGTAGTAATCTCCCTCTGGCAGTGAGCAATCAACTAGAGTTTACCTTATAAATAGACTGTGTCACCGGCAAATGGGGAAGCTAACATTTGCCAATATATGTAAGCCTAAATATACAAGTGAATTCTAGGGTTTTGCTACTCATTGTGGGGATTGTTAAAAATGCAGAATCCAAAAAAAAAAAAAAAAGGCAGAATCTCAGGCCCCCACCCATTACTACAGAATTGGAGTCTTATGTCTAATAAGATACCCTGTTGATTATGTGTAAGTTAGAGTCTGAGGAGTATTGTCTTAGCGTGCTGTTCCTTATGACTGCAGGCTGAACGCTTAAACTTTAAAGAACCGTTGGTTTTTTTTTTTAAATTTTGTTTTTATTTGAAGTTTATTTGGTTAGTATTAAAACCAACAGAATAGAATAAGCTTCTGCTTAACGAGAAAATTCTTCAGTTTTGTTTTAGGCAAATCTGCCTTAAGAGGATGAGTAGGCTTTTTGGGGTTTGGAGAAAACATATATCTGCTGAATTCCTTTAAATCATTTTTTAAAAATTTTGTCTGTTTTTCCTAGGAGAGACCTGTGAAGATATGGGCTTGTATTTCCTAAATACAATGCTAAATCCATAGATATCATGGGTACTCATTAATAGCTATGTAGCTGGTTGATAAAAGGTATTTTTTAAATCAAAACTTGAAATTTGTTATTTACACCACACTTTCTTACATTTTGTGTTTGTGCCTTTTTTGAGTTGTGAGTGCCATTTTTCTTAGCAATTTCTACTGATCTATCAAACAGAGGTAATGAAAAGAATATGGTATTTGCAGTCAAAAGATATGGATTAAAATCCCAGCTTTTTCCTGGTGTTGTGACCTGGGCCTATCCCCTCAGCCTCTCTGAGCTTGAGTTTTCTCATCCTAAAATAGGGGAAATGTTATCTGTGTAAAAGAGCTGATTTGAGGATCCAGAGGAATCAATTTGTGATAAAAGCCCTGTAAACTGACATTTGCTCTTTTAACCATTTTTCTTAATCCTCAAGCTGCTACAGCACTCACATTTTAGTGTGCATTACAATAATGGATATTAATGAATTAGCTAATGTATCACCTATTATGTCGTTTTAATAGACATAGAAGGGGGAAGCAAGAGATGATGACTTACCACTCATAAATACTATTTCTTACGGCGATAAATTCTGGCATCTTTGGAGGTATGGTAGGTATGTGGTTTTGGTCAGGGTTATCTTACATCACATCCCACACTGGCTACCTATCTAATTCTGGATCAGAAGTTTACATCTATATTGTTTAAAGCATTAAATCAGAAAGTGCACCTATCTTCTACTGAATTTCCTTTCTTCAAGTCAACCTCTCTGAACCACAGTCCACTGTTTTTTTCTGTGCTACTTAATGAGCTTGCTTTTCACACCATGATTAGTGCTATGTTTACACTAAGGCAAGCCCACAAACACTTTGACCTCTTCTTGTATTATGCAGAAAAGAACCAAGGACAGCCCTGACTGGACTGTCCAGGCTAGAAGAATGCCCAGAGGGAGAAGCTATGTTGATTTTGTGTGTTTCAGAGCTTGGTGCTGTGTCTTGTACTTTGTAAGAGCTTTGGAAATCTTACCTAAGGCTAGTTCGGTGGTTCAACCTGTAATCTCAGCACTTTGGGAGGCAGAGGTGAGAGGATTGCCTGAGCCCCGTGGTGCATGACCAGCTTAGGCAACTTGGTGAGACCTTGTCTCTACAATAAATCAAAAACATTAGTTGGGCGTGGCAGCGCGCGCCTGTAGTTTTGGCTACTTGGAAGGCTGAGGTGGAAGGATTGCCAGAGTCCAGCAGGTCACTGCTGAGGTGACTGTGAATGTGCCACTGCACTCCAACCTGGGCGACAGAGTGAGACTCCAACTCAAAAAAGAAAAAAAAAAATAGAAGAATATAGGACCAGGAAATAGAGACTCTGAGTTTTGGTTCTGACTATGTTTATTGTGCTGTTTGATGAACATGGAACCTCAGAGGCCTAAGAGGGATTTGAGTCCTGACTCAGCCAGTGATGACCTTGGGCCGGTTACTTAGCTTCTCTGGGCCTAATTTTCCCTTCTAAGAATTGTATGACATTCAGCAACATAGTTAAAAGATTCTGTGGAATGTGCCTAGATGGGTGGCTCCAACCCAGGGTTGTTCTGAGCATCTATCGATTTCCCCAGGAAGTAGGTGATCGCTCTGGGACCTACTGTGGTTGTCATTCTAGAGCAGACATGAGCTGTTCACACTCAGGAAAGCAGCAGTTGGTGCTGAAAAAGACCCAGGTATAATCGGTCCACAACACGTCCTCTTTGCTTCACGTACCTGTGTGAATGCCCTCATTCTAATAACTCTGTTGGGTAGTCATCTCCTCTTCTTCCTTTCCAAACAATTCTTTGCACTGCCATAATAATAATTTAGGAAATGCAAATAAGATCATATTGCTCTTCGGTTTTAAATTTTTTTGTAATTTATTGTTAGTAGTTTGTATGTGGCATGACAATGTCTTCAGAATCTGGCCCAGTTTGACATCGACTCTTTGTGCTTTTCTCTGTCTCCAGAACATACCTTCAGACTGTCCATGTAGCACTTGTAAGTGTTCTCCCAGCCTACCATGCACACTTCCAAAGTTGTAACTATTTTTTTTTACAGCCCTTCCCACAGTTGTGACTATTTATAGATGCCACTAATTGAATAGGCAACACTTCCTGACCATCAGGTAAACTGCTCCTCGATTTCAAGTTCTAGCTCAAGGGTCATCTCCTGTAATTTCTTCATTCGCACTTGATCATACTGCATTATAATTGTTGGTTTTTTTCCTCATCGTTTGAATCCACTCAAAGGACTTATTTTGACAAATATGTAACCTCAATAATGAGATGCTTAACTAAAGCAAGCTCCTCTAACAAGATCAAGACATCATCTCTTCTTCTAAGGTTTGGTTTTTCCCCAGAATTCCTGGTATATGGAAGGGCCCACACCAAGAATTACTGCTCCCACAACAAGGCCTTGGATTGCCATGTGCACACAGATCATTTGGATAATCCATATGCTACAGTTGCTGCAAGACCCACCACTCCAACGGAGACAAGTGGTGCCTCGTTAGCTTTCTGGGTAAGCGTGAATCCCTGATCTTCATGATATGATGAAAGGGAAACCTCTCTGTTAGTTGACATAGTGATTGCTCGAAGAATCTTCTGAGAGGGACAAAACTCCTCACGATCCAACTGTTTTCTTGTTGGTTGTTTTCATGCCTCATATCCCAACTAGCAGATGAGCCTCAGGAAAGGCAGGCACCTGGTTTTATTCTTCTTTATTTCCTTTAAAATGTCTAGCACACTTTGTTGAACATGGTAGTGTTTAATCAGTTCTTGTTGAATGAACAAATACTCTCAAAAACATCGTAGAGGGAAGGTCCCTTTCATTTTCTCTTGACACATCTGCTAGACTACTCTTTTGTGAATTATTTTTGGAGTTTCCCCTCGGTGTTACTATGTCACACTAAAACAACAGAGAGTGGTTTTCAAAATAAATGAATTTATTGGAAAAGAGCAGAAGGATTATAATTCAGGTTATGCATACTATGATGAATCATTGGTATATCCAGGGAGATTAAGATAGGGGAAGCTTTTAAAATTAAAAAGAGGTTTATTTTATTTTATTTTTGAGTTGGAGTCTCACTCTGTTGCCCAGACTGAAGTGCAGTGGCCGCTCCCGGCCACCGCATCCTCGATCTGCTGGGCTCTGGTGATCCTTCTGCCTCAGCCTTTCAAGTAGCTGGAACTACAGGCGCGCGCTACCACGCCTGGCTAGTTTTTGATTTATTGTAGAGATGAGGTCTTGCCAAGTTACCCAGGCAGGTCTCGAACCCTCAGGCTCAGGCAATCCACTCACCTCAGTCTCCCAAAGGCGCGGGCTTACAGGCTGAGCCACCGAGCCCGGCTAAAAAAAAGAGGTTTATATAAGCTGTTTCCAAACAATGTTATCAGTAATAGAGGTTCACTGCAGGAGTTAGCGATTACTTATTGGTAATACAGATTGTGACTGGGGAGATGCCCTCCTAAAAGCAAATTATCTGGAATTTTTTTTGTGCTGGCAGAGTTCTTATCATAGGCATACACGCATAAGGGCCTTTGGAGAGTCTTTGTAAAGGTTCTTACCTCAGACATACAAGTAAAAGAGTCCCTCTCGCATGACCTCCTGGCTCTGTTTTGGTTTGGGTCTGATGTAAGTGACTTCATCTTGGTGTTGTCAGGTTTTGCGCAATTTTAAAGTGTTTTATTGGTAATCAAATTAGAGTGAAACCAATAGGGTCAGCAGATAGTAAGGATGGCTTTCTCAAGTGCAAGAGTTGGAATTGTAGGGGGCAGGGAGGGGATGGGGGTGAGGGGAAGAGAAAGACAGGATTGTGGGTGAATCGAGGAGTAGGAGGGCAGAGTCATTAAGACCATTCAGCTCAGGCCTTCTGTTTGAAAAGGTCCTCCAAGAGGAGAGGACCACTTAATGTTACCTGAGACTTATTATCTCCAAATGAGATTTATACATTTAGTTATAGGCAAATACTAATGGGATTGAAGGTGTCCATCACATGACTTTTACAATTGCATTCCATTGCTGGAAGATCACAGTGCTTACAGTGTCCTACAGATTATTATTTTTGAATTGCAGTTATCTTTTTTTTTTGAGTTGGAGTCTCACTCTGTCACCCAGACTGTAGTGCAGTGGCTGCTTCTGCCCACCGCAGCCTCGACCTGCTGGGCTCCGGCGATCCTTCCGCCTCCGCTTTCCAAGTAGCTGGAACTACAGGCAAACGCTACCACGCCCGGCTAATTTTTGATTTATTGTAGAGGTGAGGTCTTGCCAAGCTGCCCAGGCGGGTTTCGAACCCGCGGGCTCAGGCAATTCACTCACCTCGGCCTCCCAAAGTGTGGGATTACAGGCTGAGCCACCGAGCCCGGCCTGCAGTTATCTTATAAATAACATAATCATACTGTATGACATTTTTGTTTTTGGCATTTCTTCTTTTTTCTATGTCGTAGGATCCTCAACTCATAGGATCCTTAACTTATGAGTTCCTAGGTAGAATGAGCATTGCAAATTAAAACTACCACTAGTTGCTATCACATACCTTGTATTGCCTATGCAAGGTTAGTAACAATTTAACATGAGGTCATACCAAATATTGGTGAGAATGTGGAGCAACATAAAAACTCTTATATGCTTGTGGTGAGAGTTTAAATTGATATCAGCCATGTGTGTTTTCTCACACCTGTAATCCCAGCTCTTTGGGAACCTAAGGCAGGAAGATCATTTGAGCTCAGGCATTTGAGACCAGCCTCGTTTCTGGGCAACATAGTGTGACCCAATCTCTAAAAAAACAAAACAAAACAAGACAAAAAGTGGGCATGGTGATGCAAATACGTTGTCCCAGCTACTTGGGAGGCTGAGGTGGGAGGATCATTTGAGCCCAGGAGTTTGAGGCTGAAATGAGCCATGATTGTGCTACTGTGCTCCAGCCTAGGCAATAGAATGAGATCATGACCAAAAAAAAAAAAAAAAAATTGATACAAAACCTTTGGGAAACAAATTTTTATCATTTAGTACAGTTGAATATATACATTCCTATGGCCCAGTAATTTTACTCTAGAGTATATATCTTAGATAAATTCTAGCATTTATTCACAAGACAAATGAATAAGAATGTACTTAGCAGCCTTGTTAGTAATAGCCCCAAATTGGAAAGAATTCACAGACCCATAATTTTAGAATACATTAGATGAATACATTTTGTTAAAATCATAAAATGAGATACCATATAGTAATGAAATTAAACAGTCTAAAGTTATGCAAAACATATGGTTGAATTTCACAAACTTAATATTGAGTGAAAGAAGTAAGCTTAACAAATACATATTATACAGAGGGTGCCAAAAAAAGTATACACATTTTAAGAAAGGAAAAATCTGTATTAAAATTGTAATACTAAATAAGATGCATACAAGTTAAAATTGACTTCTGCAATTACAAGAGGTGCTCAAAGTGGTTATCATCAGTGACCAGACACTTCTGATTGCAGCAAAGATCTCTCAACAGCTTTTAAAATGTGTGTACATCATATACACAATGGAATATTTTGCAGCCATAAAGAACGACAAATATATGGACTTTACAGCAACCTGGATGGATTTGGAGTCGATCATACTCAGTAATTTATCACAGAAACAAAGAACAGAGTTCCATATGTTCTCACTCATAAGAGGACCTTGAACAATTATAATGCTATAAGAAAGCGATTGGCAGTAATGGGAAACTGTTGGTTGGGAGGGGTGGGATTGGCAGTTGAGGAAAACTGCTAGGGCAGGGAGGAGCATACTTCGTTAACAGGGGTACCTGCATGATCAGTGTTTGTATACCTAACCCTGTATTGTATCCCACATCTTTACATTAAAATAAAAAATAATAATAATAAAAAAGTGTGGTTTTATTTATTTATTTATTTATTTTTATTATGAAGTTGTGGGGTACAGTTAAGGGTTAGGTATACAATTGCGTTTCATTCAGGCACCCTGTTGATATGGGGTGTTTCCCTGTCCCAGACAGATATTTGCTACTGTTAATCCCATCTCCCTCCCCCCACCATAGTTTCCCAGTTCGTATAGTATTGCATTGGATGTTTAAGGTCCATTATATGAGTGAGAACATGTGATATTTGGATCTTTGTTTCTGTGAG
>NW_007249980.1:918093-962468 GCF_000164805.1 Carlito syrichta
AAGTATGAGCTTTAAAACACACTTTTTTTGACAATAGCAAGAACCTGGAAACAGCCCTGCTGTCCGTCAAAAAAAGTGTGTTTTAAAGCTCATACTTAAAAAAAAAAAAGTGTGTACATTTTTTGGCACCCCAATATATAGAGTTGAAAAGTAGCCAATGTTAAACTATACTGTTTAGTGTTTTCTGCATAGAACTAAAGCTATGAAGAAAAACATTAAAAAAATAAAAACAACCAAAGTCAGACTGGTAGTAATACTTCTAGCAACTTCTGAGATGGTAGGTAATATTCCATTTCTTGACCTGATTGGTGTTCATTACATGAATATTTGCTATATAATTTCTTATTAAATTGAATATATGTGTTTTATGCATTTATCTATATCTGTGTTATATTTCACATTACAAATTTAAATTCAACATCTTTATTGGGCATTAAAATTTTAATTTTTGTCTTTTAGCCTAATATTGGCCCAATTGTACATAAAAGTAATTTTTGTATAAAAGTTAAGCATAATTATAATGAGATGTACAGAGGAAAATGATAAAGAAAAATATAATTTGGAGGCCAGCCAGGCAGTTAAAGGAAGAAAATGGAATGTAGTGATTAGAACAGAGTGGAGACTCTGGCCTTACATGTGAGAACTGTTTGCCCAGAAGGGTTTTGTGTACTTGCTGGTCCTGAGCTGGTGGTTGAGTCAGAGCAGATCTAACCCTGCAGGCAGACACGCACAAGGAAGAAACTGCTGCTGGTTGAAGCCTGATAGTTGCTAGGGTAGAAAAGAAGGAATGAGAAGGATGTCCTCCCACTGTGCTTCTCAGGCCTTTCCTTGACTCCAGACCAATGTGTCTCTGTTTTGTTCTGACTCAGACGCAGACATAATAGTAAGAATTCCTTTAGCCTTCTTAGAGCTCTGCCTTTGGTGTCCAGAGACTGCCTTTCACCATCTCTGAAGTTCAGGTGCTCAGATACTCATTACCCTGTTAAAGACAGTTACAGACCTCATACTTACATATTATGTTAGCTGATTCCAAATGGTCTTTTGACTCACATTTATTTTTTAAGGAAGCGTCTTTTTGTGATAGTCATAGAAATTCCAGATTTAGCCTCTTCCGTTTGGGGTTGCTGCTTCATAATACAATAGCAGACATCGCTTGACAGTATGTGCTCTGGGCCACATTGTGAAGTCAGGGAAGGTGGTGTTTTCAGGCTACATAATCTATAAATACTCCGTCCTTCTCACTAATTTTTTTTTTTGAGTCAGAGTCTCACTCTGTCGCCCAGGCTGGAGTGGCACACTCATGGTCACCCCAGCGTCAACCTGCTGGGCTCAGACGATCCTTCCACCCCAGTCTTCCAAGTAGCCAGAACGACAGACACCTGCTACTATGCCTGACTAATTTTTGATTTATTGTAGAGACGGGGCCGGTCTTGAACCCATGCGCTCAGGCAATCCACTTGCCTCAACCTCCTAAAGTGCTGGGATTATAGGCTGAGCCACTGAGCCTGGCCCACCCATCCTTCTCACTCTTACTCTTACCTGTTTTTCTCTGACTGTCATCACTCAGCTATTCATTAACTCGTCCATTCATTCCACAAATAATTTTTGTACCACAAAATATTTTCAGGATCTGTGCCTAGGTATATAGGTCTCCTGAATATTTATGGAGGGATCCTGAAAACCTTTAAAATTAGAAGGATGATGGTGTCTTGCTGCAGCTTCAAGGCCCACGCTGGACAATGTGCAATAAATTTAGGAGAAGGATAGGTCTCTGGGGAACCTTCATAAATTCGTAGAAATTAATGTCAATGGGGACAAATGCAGATCCCTTACCTTCAGTTATGTTAACTTTTCTTTTCTTTTCTTTTCTTTTGCTTTGAATGGGAAAAGGAAAGTCAAAGTGCTCAAGTTCCTGGCTAGGGTTTCTGCCTCAGTGCTGGCTGTGGGCATTGATCTGCTATAGCACCAGCCTGGCTGGAGGGCACTGACTTCGCATCACAGCTTGACCATATCATTCTCTTGTGCACAGCATTATGGTCTTTGAGGCTGAACAATAAAAAAAAAAAATGATGATAAGGGTGCCTTTTGGAAGCTCCAGTTTTGCTCTTTGATTTTGTGCTACTATCTTACTGAAGTCATCTAGGATGGAGTCCATTTCTTTCTTCTGGCAACTTCTGAATCACTCTGTGGCCAAAGAACTGTCTGACTTTTAACTTTTCTAAAAGCAAGGAGGCTTCTAGGACTCTTTCGGGCTGTAAAAACTCATGACTATAGGAATAAATCCTTGCATATATGACCAAATGATTTCATCAAGAGTGCCAAGACTATACAATGGGGAAAAAAATCCCTTTAACAATTGATGTTGGGGGAATTGGATATCCACATGCAAAAGAATGAAGTTGGACTCTTATCTTACACCATATACAAAACTCAACTTGAAATGGATTAAAAATATAAACATAAGACTGAAAACTATCAAACTCCTAGCAGAAAACAGAGGGGAAAAGCTTTATGACATTGCATTTGGCAACGATTTCTTGAATTGACTCCAAAAGCAAGAGCAAAAATAGGCAAATGGTACAACATGAAACTTATAAGTGCCTGCTTATTAAAGGTCAGTTAACAGAGTAAAAACGTACTTATGGAGTGAAAGAAAATACTTGCAGCTCATATATCTGATAAAGCATTTTAAATATATATTAACAGTATAAACGTATCTACTTAAAATGCACATATACATATATAAAAGTGTTGATATATTTTTTTGAGTTGGAGTCTCACTCCTTCGCCCAGGCTGGAGTGCAGTGGCACACTCACAAATACTCTAGCGTCAATCTGCTGGGCTCAGGTGATCCCTACACTGGAACTACAGGTGCGCATTACCACGCCTGGCTAATTTTTTACTTATTGTAGAACTGAGGTCTCGCCAAGTTGCCCAGGCTGTTCTCAAACTCATGGACTCAGGCAATCCTCTTGTTTCCGGCTTCCAAAGTGCTGGGATATACAGGCTTGAACCACTGCACCTGGCCAAAAGCATATATTTAAAAAAATATATAGAACTTCTATAATTCAACAATAACAACAAAATAACTTGGTTAAAAAATGGGCATAGGGCCAGGCGCAGTGGCTCATGCCTATAATCCTAGTACTTTGGGTGGCAGAGGCGAGAGGATTGCCTGAGCCTAGGGGTTTGAGTCCAGTCTGGGCAACTTGGCGAGACCTTGTCTCTACAATAAGTCAAAAAATTAGCCAAGCATGGTGGTGCATGCCAGTAGTTCCAGCTACTTGAAAGGCTGAGGTGGAAGGATTGCCTGAGACCAGGTCGAGGCTACCACAGCAGTGAGCGTGCCACTACATTCCAACCTGGTTGACAGAGTAATACTCTGACTCAAAAAAAAAAAAAAAAAAAAAAAGAAGGCAAAAGACTTGACTAAAGAATTCTCCACATAAGATATGCACATGGCCAGTAAGCATATGAGAAGATGCTTAGAATTACTAATCATAAGAGAAATGCAAATCAACACTATAGTGAGATGTTACCTCACAATCCTTAGGGTGGCAGTTATCAAAAGAACAAGTGTTTGTGAGTATGTGGAGAAATTGGAAACTTTGTGCACTTTTGATGGGACTATAAAATGGTGTAGCTGTTATAAAAAACAGTATGGGGGGGTCCTCAAAAGATTGAAAATAGGATTACCAGATGATCTAGTATCCCATTCTGAGTACGGATCCAAAAGATAACTGCATGTCCATGTTAATTGCAGCATTATTCATGATAATCAAGAGGTAGAAACAACACAGATGAATGGATAAAGAAATGAGGTATATACATACAATGAAATATTATACAGCCTTAAAAAAGAGGAAAATGATATCATATGATATAATGTAAATGAACCTCAAGAACGTTTTGCCAGGTGAAATAAGTCAGTCACAGGAAGACAAATAATTTTACTCATATAGATTGTCTGAAGTAGTCAAAATCTTGTGACTAACCTGAGCAACAAAGTGAGACCGTCTCTACAAAAAGTTTAAAAAAAAAGTAGTAAAAAAAAATCATAGCAACAGAAAGTTGAAAGGAGGTTGCCAAAGACTGGGGGGAGGTGGGAGGAGAAATTGGTGTTTAATGGGTGTAGAATTTCAGTCTTGCAAGATGAAATAGTTTGAGATCTTTTATACAACAATGTAAAGAGACAATACTACTGAACTATACACTTAAGATGGTAAATGTAATGCTATGTTTTTTTTAAACCATAATTAAAAAAATCTGCGTAAAAATCAGTTATATGACTGATGTTTTAAAAATATTGCTTAAATATTTTACGAGAACATTTAAATGCATACTATGTTTCCTGTGAGTTTTAAGGTAAATTAATAGGAAAAAAACCCAAAACCTTGGGGCTAGAGTTAGGAGAAAGTTTTCTGTATTGAATAGAAACAATGAAGGCGACTGGTGGGAGAGGTCTTGGGTTAGACTGAAAGATATGTGCGTGATGGAAAAAAAAATATATTTATTCAACAAATAAATACATAGTATCAGAGATACTGAATAAATATAAGGATCACAGTCAGAACGGTTGGAATCTTATTCTCATCTACCAGGTTTGTTAATTATTTAACCGATAGTATGAACAGCATGCATGGACTAGGAGCTGGGGTGAAATTATGAGACAGGAGGAAGTTTACAGTCTTGTGGGGACTTAAGCACATGAAGACCGAGCATAGTTTTTCTAGTATCTTTTCTCCAGTTTTCTTGGCAGACCAAGAAACCTTCCCTGAACTGATGTCATCTACACTGAAGCTGACGGACCAGGATATAGTAAACTGATGGAAAGTGATGGATGGGGAGGAGCTGAAGCTCAAGGTGTGGTGTGAACTGCAAGCTCCACAACGAGGCTGCAGCTTAGATCTTGTTTATGGTGGGTGGGCACAGTGATATCATGATGTTAGAGAGCTGGGAAGACTTAGTGCCAAGAAATGAGCTTGGGGAAGAAAACAAAGCCTTTGTATTAAAAGTGTGAACTTTACTCTGAGGGAATGAGGAAACCACTGTTTTAGTAAGACGAAGGGGCAAAATATATAAATATATATATATATATTTTTTTTTTCAGGGAGCGGAGTGTTACTCTGTTGCCCAGGCTCAAGTGCAGTGGCATGATCATGGCTCACCACAGCCTCAATTTCCTGGGCTCAGGCTATTCTTCCATCCAAGCTTCCCAAGTAGCTGAGACGGCAGGTGTGGGTGACCCTACTCGGCTAATTTTTTGATTTTTTTTATAGAGACGAGGTCTTGCTATGCTGCCTAGGCTTGTCTCAAAATCTTGGACTCAAGTGATCCTCTCACCTCAGACACCCAAAGTGTTAGAATTACAGGTGGTGAGCTCCTGGCCTAGATTTGTTCTTTAAAAAAAATAAATAAATAAAGCCACTCCCTCTCTACTGTGTTCACTCAATTAGAGGGGGCAAGATTGAAGGCAAGGAGACCAGTGAGGAGGTTGTTGATAATAAAACATGATGGTGTTCAACTAGGAATGAAAAGAAGGCGTGGATTTAAGAGTTACTTAAGAAATATAATCAATAGGATTTAGTTGATTAAATCTGTGGGATAAGGGAGGAAAAGGAGACAAGGTAACATGAATTTCCTTCAGGTCTCAATAGAGATTAGCAGTGGAGATTAGCAGAGGTTAGCAACATCCACCGAGATAGCTGACACCAGAAAGGGAAGAGGCTTTGGAGAGAGATGAACCCTGTTTTGAACTTGTTTGATTTGAGGCCCTTGTAGAAAATCCAAGTGTCCATTAGATAGTTGGATATGTACTTCTAGGGTTTGAAAACTGATTTGGCCTAAAGACATAAAAGTCTCCATTCCAGTATGACTTTGTTACTGATTCAAACTGGGGTTTTCTTCCTTATACCCTATGGCACTTTTGTTGTTTTTGTTGATGTTGTTGCTATTATTAAAGACAGGGTCTCACTCTTTTGCCCAGGTTGGAATGTACTGCAGCCTTGAACTCCTGGACTTGTGATCCTCCTACCTCAGCCTCCCAAAGGGCTGGGATTACAGGTGTGAGTAACTGACCCTGGCAGCACTTTTATTATTAATGCTTTAATTGTTAACATTTTGTGTGGAAGACATATGAAAGCATACTACACTCAGGAATTGGTTATCAGTGAAGGCTGCCATGTTCCAGTGGGAAATCTATACTCCTCATAATGCCACATGTAGAAACTTCCTTCCACTAAAGGAGTGGATTATGAGAACTTTGTGAAAAGTGAAATCTATGGAGTCAGGTTAACATTGCTTGTACTCGGAAGCTTTTACAGACTTTTCTGAACATAGTTTCTCTCTCTCTCTCTCTCTCTCTCTCTCTCTCTCTCTTTCTTTCTTTCAGTTGGAGTCTCTGTCGCCCAGACTGGAGTGCAGTGACACACTCCCGGCCACCGCAGCCTCGACTTGCTGGGCTCCGGGATCTTTCCGCCTCAGCCTTCCAAGTAGCTGGAACTACAGGCGCGCGCTACCACGCCCGGCTGATTTTTGATTTATTGTAGAGATGAGGTCTCGCCAAATTGCCCAGGTGGGTCACGAACCTGCAGGCTCAGGCAATCCACTTGCCTCGGCCTCCCACCGAGCCCGACCTGAACATAGTTTTTCTAGTATCTTTTCTGATTCTTCTAAAACAACTTTTGTTAGACTGACAGCAGAAGATAGATATTCCCTCATTCTATTGTCCTTCTTTCCCCCCTTTCTTTAGGTACCCCTTAAAAGTAAAAGCACAAGCGTTGCACAAATGAGAAAGGAGACAGCTACGAATTTAATAGGCAGATAGTGCAGATCCTGGCAATAAACTTCCTGCAAGCCCCTTAGACTATAGCAAAAACACTCACTTCCAGGAATTAAAAAACACATCATGATACCTTCAGCTGACTGGTGCTTAGAACTAACCAATCAGCTCAGTTACTGCCGATCAAACAGCTCACTGCTAATGCTAGTCAATCACCTCACTCCTAGGTCTCTATAAAGCCCTGGCTTCAGCCGCAGAGCAGCAACCCTCTTTTCAGGTCCATCTCACTGTGGGAACTTTTCTGTTCTTTTTTTTTAGTTGGAGTCTCACTCCTCACCCAGGCTGGAATGCAGAGACATGCTCACCCCCGCCCCAGCTGACCCGTTGTGCTCAAGCGATCCTTGAGCCTCAGCCTTCCAAGTAGCTAGAACTACAGGTGCATGCTTCATGCCCAGCTAAATTTTTGATTTATTGTAGAGATGAAGTCTCGCCAAGTTTCCCGGGCTGGTCTCGAACCCTCGGGCTCAGGCAATCTACTCGCCTCGGCCTCCCAATGTGCTGGGTTTACAGGCTGAGCCACCGAGCCAAAAAACCCCCCTTCTTTTTTTTTTTGAGTTGGAGTCTCACTCCGTCGCCCAGGCTAGGGTGCAGTGGCACACTCACGGCCACCCCAGCGTCGACCCGCTGGGATCAGGCGATCCTTCCGCCTCCGCCTTCCAAGTAGCCGGAACTACCGGGGTGCACTACCACGCCCCACTAATTTTTTTTGATTTATTGTAGAGATGAGGGCGCACTACCACGCCCCGCTAATTTTTTTGATTTATTGTAGAGATGAGGTCTCACCAAGTTGCCTAGGCTAGTCTCGAACCCGTGGGCTCAGGTAATCCCCTCACCTCGGCCTCCCAAACTGCTGGGATTCCAGGCTTGAGCCACGGTGCCAGGCACTTTTTTGTCTTCTTAATCACCTCCTGCTTTCTCATCCTGCAGGTGGGTCCCTCATACTTCTTGGGTGCAAGACAAGAACCCAGACCCAATAGCTGCTGCAGACTTCTGGACCTGAAGACTGCTGGATTTGAAGAGCTGCACACGCCGCATACACCAGAGATTGGAGACCCCTGGAGCTGAAACTGATGACAGCTGAATAGACGGCCTGCCCAGAGGAGCTGAAAGTAAAACCCACTACGAAGCGAGACCGACCGAGCAGATGCAGTTGTAACACTTTGGGGGCCTGGCTTGCGGGCCCGTGGAGCCGATACTTCTCAAGGCCTGGCTTGCCAGCCCATTGAGTCAACGGAGCTGCAACACTCTCAGGGGTCTCCGCGGCTGCTGGCATCCTCAGGACCTCTGGGGCTGCCGCGTTCCCCTTTGGCACCATCACTTTCCGGTCACCTTGTGGATCTCGGGTTGACTGTGCGGCTCCGGGAACTGCAAAGCCCAGCTCGCCGGCTGACCCGATTAGAAAACTGTATCACACATAGCCAAATCAACTGATAGCCGTGGAAATGGAGAGAAGAGATACTAAGAAATTTTTTTAAATGAGAAAAAAAAAGACATAGCCAGCCAAATCATGATACCAATGTGTCTTACACGAGAACATGGCTTTATATGGGCTTAATATAAAATCATACAGAGCCAAAGTTACACTGAAATACAGAAAAACAAAACATAGAAATAAACAAAGAAAGCAAAGCAAGAAAAGTCTCCACGGGTCTGTTAGGAAAAAAAAAACAACACCACATTTTTTGGGTGCACCTGCTATGTGCTTAGCACACTGATATGCGTTATATTTTGTTATTTTATTTAGACCTCATAGGAGTTCTAATGGGAATTATCATTTCTATATTTTAAATATGGGGAAACATTTAAAAGGACTCTGAATTAAAAAAAAAAAAGAAGCATGTTAAATATGTGACAGTGCTGCAAAAGACAGACTGGGAGGTAGAGGAAGGAGCTGTTTCACTGTTACTGCTTTCCTCTGCCAGAATTAAGATGGTGGCCAAACCGCAATTGAGTGATGTGGTATAATTAAGCTATTTTTCAGGTGGAATTAGGGAAGACTTCACAAAGGGAGTGAGATGTAAGCTGGATCTTGAAGCATGAGTAGGAGGTTTTCAGGCAGACAATAGAGTGGAGTCGGGCACAAAAAGCATATACAAAGGCACTGAGGTGGAAATGTGGGTCATATACTGGGAAGTAACAAGTGGTTTCCTATCATTACTCTTTTAAGAGCACAGGTCATACTAGTAAGCAGGTAGGGATTGATTGAGATGGCTCTTTCTGATTTGCCTTGGCAATTAGTCTTACTGCTGTGGACAAAGGAAAGTTGTTAAAGAGGGAAGTGCCATGGTTTGAATTATTGAACATAGCAACAGCCCTTCAAAGCTGGGCTGTTAAGTGAGGTGCTGAGCATACTGCAGCCACTACAGATCTCAGAGTGAGCATGTCTTGGAAATGACCTTTTTCTCGCTGGGACACTTCTGCTACCTGTGCTTGAAGGCTCTGAGGCACTACAGGCTGTGGTCAGAAGAGGAGCAATTAATTAACTGACTTATGGTGCGTATTGGGGTAGACATGGTCTTCCCTTCTTAAAAGGGAAAATTAGATGCCCACCTGGGGAAAAGAGTTTTAAACTAGTACAAAATTTAGGTGTGATACATGGATACACGTTTGGTAAGTACGTATGTACGTTTATTTTCCTCTTACACTGAAGCAGTTTTGGAGATTCCCTTAGTATAGCCATTGTTATCACACTTTAGTGTCCTTAAGAATCACCTGGGGAAATTGGTAAAAAATGTAGATTTCTAGGTCCTACTCTCTAAAGAAAGGCCCCCAAATTCATATTTTTAGAAGTCATCCTGTTGATCTGTAGTCAGGGGTATTTGCCTGCTGAGTTACAGAATGAAGCCCAAACTCCTTAAGAAGGCGTTCAAGGCCTTTATCTCTTTCTAGTCTCCTGGTGAGTCTCCAGTCCTGGAATGTATGCTCTTGCCTCACCAAACTCACCACTTTGTTTTGAACCTACCTGGCTCTAATGTGTTTCAAATGTTTCTTCCCACCGTCTTCTACATACACCCCATCTCTTATTAGGGAGTCCCCTCTCTGTGAAGTGGGTTTCAGGATCTCCTCAATATCTCCTCCCCCACAGATACTTATTTCTCCATGGGTTTTGTAGTGACACACATTCTGGCTCATGTTGTATCATAAGCCATTATTTCTTTGTATGCCTTTCTCTCTCATTAGTCTTTGAAATCTGGAAGGAGAAATCATGTCATTTTAGTCGTTTACTGAACATTGTGTAGCATACTGCTTGGCATCTAGTATGTGCCCAGTAAATGATCAATGAATGACGATTGGGGGGGGGGGGTTCCTGGAATCAAACAGAAATGATTAAAGGAAAAAAAAAAAAAATCTCATCTCAGTGTTGTAGAAAGAAGAGCCAGAATAGAACTTTCTTCTTCTCTGCAAATGAGGGCAATAACCTAAAGAATTCGTCTTGTGGCTTGAAGGAAGAATGAGGACTTCTTATCCATTCAGTTAAACCTCTCCAGAGGAATTGGCACAGGGTTAAAGCATCAGCAGAACTCTAATCACTTATCTTTTCTTAGTGGTTAACATTAATCGTCTGGCAAAACAGGGCTTTGGGTTCAGCATACCTTTTCCCATCTCTTAACTCCCTAATCTTTCAGATCTCAAGCCAAATGCTGCCTCCTCCAGTACAAGGTTTCCGATTCCTGCTTTCACTCTTGTGCCCTTCTGAACTTCCATAGTAATGTTTCTGCCTTGTTTCTTCCTTCAATATATACCCATCTTCCAAAACTAGATTGTAAAATCAAGGTTTGGGGCCCAGGTTCTTTCCTTTTCCTCATTTTTTTTCCTCTCAAATAAGAATGAGAGAGGGTAGAAGGAGAGACTATTCACATGGTAAGGGCTTAATGGATTGTTGGTCAAAAAAAAAAAAAAAAAATTGGAGCAGTATTTTTTTTTGAATTGAAATCTCACTCTGTTGCCCAGACTGGAGTGCAGTGGCCGCTCCCAGCCACTGCAGCCTCAACCTGCTGGGCTCCGGTGATCCTTCCGCCTCAGCCTTCCGAGTAGCTGGAACTACAGGCGCACCCTACCATGCCCGGCTGATTTTTTGATTTATTGTAGAGATGAGGTCTCGCTGCCCAGGCAAGTGTCGAACCCGCGGGCTCAAGCAATTCACTCACCTCAGCCTCCCAAAGGCGCGGGATTATAGGCTGAGCCACCGAGCCCGGCTGGAGCAGTATTTTGTGTTATATTGACCTGACTCCAGCCTCGGGAATGACCATTATTGTGTGAAGTTGAATGTGTTATGGAATCTTACTATAGGGAATTATTAGTATTAATGTTTAGTTATTACTATTTGGTTAGCAGAGATATAAAGGCTTACTGAGGAATGTATTCCCAGTGAAAGCTGGTGGTGAACTGGTGAAAATGGATACTTGAAATAATGATGACGAGAGATGATTCCTGCCCCAAATGCAGTGGATTATGTGTTCTTTTTGAATAAGGATATTCAGGGGGTACGTTTAACATTGTTGCTTCTGCTCTGAGTCTCTAACAGTCTTTTGAAACATGGCTTCCTTGGGTTTTTCCCTCATTTCTCTCACCTTTGTTTCTGCTTTTTATTGCTTCACATGTAAGGATCTTTCACCAACATTTCTGATTTATTTTCTTTCCACTTTTTGTCAGCCCACTGAACGTTTTCTTCTAGCTTCACTTAGCGTTTTTTTTTAGGTTACCTCACAAACACTTACTGAAAAATGCTTACTGAGGAAATTAATCAGCAATTGCCTTCATATTTGGTTCCTGTTGTTGTCTGTGTCGCTTTGGGTCTTAGTTCCTTGTATTAACATTTAACTACTTCCTTCATCCACAAGGACTGTCTGTGTCTAGCACTCCTTTGCAGTTGCCACAGTGACCAACCCAGCAATGAAAGGGCCACCTTGCCAGGTAGATGGTTCTCAGTACTCTATGAATGTACAGCCTTGGTGCCAGGCACCGTCTGGCCGGTTCTCCTGAGGACTTGGCTGTCTTGGTTCTGCTCATAAGCGGGATGATTCTGCAGTTGGATTGGGGTTCCTTCCCAGAAGAAGATATTCATCCTTTATATTTATGGTAACTAGGAGCAGAGGGCCCTGCAGAATTGCTGAACTATCCTCCAGATCAGAAGAGTGACATTTGTGGATCTTTCTGAATATGCATAGACAAGAATCTGGCTTCTTGACTAAAGGTCAGACATCCTGCTAGGAATTTTGTTTATCTGTGCTATCTAAGCAAAGATGTAAGACATAGATATAGAACCATGAACAACAGTGAACATGAACATACTTTGTTGCAAAAGAATCAGTTTGGGCATTAGAACACCTGATCCCTGGCTTTGGGGCATTCATTTTGTGTTCTTAAGATCAGAGTATGTGACAAGATTCCTGAAGTCATTTCAAGTTTTTATTTATTTATTTATTTTAGAGATAGAGTCTCGCTGTTGCCCAGGTTGGAGGGAAGTGGTGTGATCATAGCTCACTGCAACCTCAAACTGCTGGACTCAATTGATTCTCCTGCCTAAGCCTCCCCAAGTAGCTGGGACTGAGGGGTGCATACCACCACGTGTGGCTCAAATTTCAAGTTTTAACATTGTACGATCCTGAGTCATCCTCATTTTGCTGTGAGATTTATAATTTACAGGATTCCTCTTGGTTCTGGCAGTGGAATTAGTGTGGTCTGTTACCACACTATTTCAAAACTTGCACTTAGATGCTGGACACCATGGGTTTTGTCCCAGATTCAGCCTTTCACTAACTCTATGACCTTAACTTTTATTTTTTGTTCATTCATTGTGTTCACAAATTGAGAATAGTAGTACTTACATCATAGAGTTGTTGTGAAGATAAAAATGTTTTATTTGTATAAGCTAAATATACATCTATTTTACCTTTAGAACAGTGATGACAAGAATAAGTGTTCAGTAGGTATTAGCCATAATCTTAGTGGCTTTGACTTCATAATGATGCTTTGCTTGAGCTGAGCTTACAGTGAGTGGGCATCCCTTGCGTGCATGCTGGTTGCTCTGTGCAAAAGGAGAGAAAAACGTGGAACATGGGAACAAATAGAATTGAAGGATTTTATTGCTCTGAAATTATGATCTTTGTTTCTCACTATTAAGCCATATCAAAGCACCAATTCCAGAATAGAAAAACCAGCTATGAGTCTTTTCCTTTTTGACTCACCTGTGTTCCTTTCAGGGTCCATCTAGGTCCTGGGCTCTTTCCCACCAACATATTCAGCCCCTTCCCTCTTCTCTGCCTCGAGTCCCTTCTTAGCACATGTGCTATATCACATACTGGATTTTACTTCTTGAGTCTACTTGTCAGTCCCTCCCTCCACAGTGTGATGCTTCATTAGGGCTAGGGGCTTTGCTTTGAACCCTGCTTGTTCCCTAGCACCTAGAACAGTGCTTGGTATTTTACAAACACTCAATAAATATTTGTTGAACAAATTAAGTATGTATAAGGGGGACCCCTAAAAACCCAAGTGGGCCCCTTGTGGTACAGGCTCCCCCCACTAGGTGTGTGTTTTAGGAGCCATTGAATCATTGTACTGGCTAGCATTGTTGTGAGAGGCTGCATTCGGCTTCATTTAATTTTTTATGGAGTGTCTTTCAACGTGTTTGCCCATTTCATGATGAATAATTTATGAGTGCACCTACCCACACTGTCTCCCCAAGTAGCTGGGACTTTGGGGTGAGTACCACTACATGTGGCTCACATTTCAAGTTTTAACATTGTATGATCCTGAGTTGTCCTTGTTTTTACTGTGAGATTTATGATTTAACACACTGTGCTGAGTGTTCAGCAGTTTTTGACCAGAAACAGTATTACTGCCGTGCCCCACCCTCCCTATTCACCTGATCTTACCCAGAGTGACTTTTTTTTTGTTTGTTTCCTGGGATGAAAAAAAGTCCTCAAAGAGAAACATTCTACCAATGTGGAAAATGGCATCAACATTGACAAGTTCAAAAACTGTTTTGAGCATTGGAAAAAGTGTCTCAATAGGTGTATTGTATCAAACGGAGAGTACTTTGAAGATGACTCAAGTTTAAACATGTAAGAATAAATATGCAATTTTTTAATAAATAAATTTTGATTTTTTTTTTGGTGTGGGTCCCTTCTTGTGTGTATTTGCCTCATAAAAATGTCTCTCTGGTAGTTTTTTGTTTTTTTTTTTTTAGTTGGAGTCTCACTCGTCGCCCAGACTGGAGTGCAGTGGCCACTGCCGGCCACTGCAGCCTCGACCTGCTGGGCTCCGGTGATCCTTCCGCCTCTGCCTTCCGTGTAGCTGGAACTACAAGCGTCCGCTACCACACCCGGCTAATTTTTTTTTTTTATTTATTGTAGCGATGAGGTCTCGTCAAGTTGCCCAGGCGGGTCCTGAACCCGCAGGCTCAGGTAGTCCACTCACCTCAGCCTCCCAAAGCACGGGATTACAGGCTGAGCCACCGAGCCCAGCTTCTGGTAGTTCTTAATTTTACTTCTCCTATATTGAAAGACCAGGCAGCAGTGAAAGAAGGAAATAAATCAAATCTATTTCCATGCCACCTCACGGCTGTTGTGCTTGCTGTTCTTGCTGCCTAGAACACTCTTTGTTCAGATAGCATTTCTCTCTCTCTCTCATTTTTTATTTTATTAAAAATTTTTTTTTGTAGAGATGGGTTCTCATGGTCTTAAACTCCTGACCTCAAGCAATCCTCCCTCCTCAGCCTCCCAAGTGCTGAGATTACAGGAGTAAGCCACAGTGCCCAGTCTCTTCCTCACCTTTCTCAGAAAGACCTTCTCAGAACCCCTATATAACACAGCATGCCCACCCTTCTGTGACACAGACCTGCTATACCAGCACTACCTATAACTCTTCCTTGATGATTTTCTTCTATACTAGTAATACTGTGTAATTTATTCTATTTGTTTATTTTTCATGTCTCTTCTTTCACCATGATGGCAGGGACTAAGCCTATTTTATTTCCTACTAGTGATTATAACAATATGTATTTGTTAAATAAGTTAATATAGGTGTCAATACATGTAAAAAAGGAGGGCAACATTTATATTTCCTTAAAAAATTACCCCTTTTAAAGGCAAATCATGTTTACTCTGTACAATTATTATTAAAATAATAATAGTCATATAAGAACATTCATAGTCTTATTAGACAAGAAAAATGGAAAACTGCAGTAGGTACTTTGATAGCGCTTCCTTCACAGTCTTCCATATGTGTCTATTATAGCTTGCTTTAAAAAAAAATTCAGTTGTAGGCAAATTGTACAAGGAGGGACCCCCCCAAATTTGGAATTTATTTATAAAAAATTGTGTATTGGTCAGGCGTGGTGGCTCAAACCTGTAATCCCAGCATTTTGGAAGGCTGAGATGAGAGGATTGCCAGAACCCAGGGGTTCAAGACCAGCCTGGACAACTTGGTGAGCCCTTGCCTCAACAATATGTCAAAAAATAAGCCAGGCATGGTAGCATGCGCCTGTATTTCTGGCTACTTGGAAGGCTGAGGTGGAAGGATCACCTGAGCCCAGCAGGTGGACGCTGGGGTGGCCGTTAGCATGCTACTGCACTCCAGCCTGGGTGACCGAGTGAGACTCTGGTTCAAAAAAAAAATTGTGTATTTATTCTTACATATTTAAACTTCAGCCACCTTTAACGTGCTCTCGTTTGATGCAACACACCTATCAAGATGCTTTTTCACTGATCAAAACAATTTTGAACTCATCAATTTTAATTCCTTTTAGTACTTCTGCTGTTTTTGTTTCACCTCTTCCTCATTGGCAAAATCTTCCCCTTTGAGGACTCTTTTTCATCTAGGGGGAAAAAATGTTGCTCAGGGTGAGATTGGGTGAATAGGGCGAGGGGACATGGGGGTCATGCCATTTTTGGCCCCAAATTGCTGAATACTCGGCATGGTGTGGGCAGGAGCATGCATAATCACTCATCATGGAATGGGAAAATGCGTTGGAAGAATCTCCAAAAAAAAGTCACTGAAGCTGAACATAGCCTGTCACAACAATGCTAGCCGGAACATTGATGTCAATGGGTTCCTAAAACAGTTACCATAGCAGGGGAGCCTGTACTACAAGGGGCCCACCTCCCCTCCAAAAGGTAAATCTGTTTTTGTTTTTGGTCTCTCTTGTATATACTGCTTTGCATTTTGCTTTTCTCAACTCCATAATATTGTATTACATAGGAGTTGCCTTTAAAATCAGGATGGTGCATTGCGTTAACAGTTAAAGTACATTTCAGAAAATTATTTTCTCTGTGTCTTCTCTGCCATCTCTTCATAAATTTAGATTTTTAAAAATCTCTGACCTGTATGGCAGAGATGAGAAAAAGACACATGGACCCAGAAGAGACTGAGAAGTTCCTTCTTGTCTTCTCCCAGGAATGTCTCTACAACATTCGGTCTCTTTGTGAGACAACTTCATCCATTGGAGTTCGTGGCTTCTGGAAACCCTTCCCTGAATTCTTCTAAGATCAGAGTGAGTGTCGTGCACACATGCTGCCCTTTATACAGATGGCATTGTGGCTAACTGTCTGCTTGCCTCTTTTCCTCTTTGGAGTGCAGCTTCCCAAATGGTAATGATCGTGTTTTTTGCGCTGCTGTGTGCTTAACACTTACCACAGGACCTGGAATATAATACTCAGGAGATTTTTGTTGAATGAATCAATGAAACACCATCATGGACATGCATAATCTTATATCTTAGCCTGTGTTTTCTTCTCCTCTTCTCCCTCCCTCTCTCTCTCTCTTAAAAAATTAAAAAAAAAAAAAAAAAGAGATAGGGTTTCATTCTTTGTTCCTGTAGTTCCAGGATCTGGAGAAGGGTCACTAACTGCACTTCCCGTGGTAGATGGGGTGACGGGGACTTATGAAAGCGGGGATGTAATGAGCAGATCTCGAATCTGATTTCCCTCTCCTGGGTCATCTAGTCACATGGGATCCCAATGCCTTAGTGAACAAATGGGGATTTGTGATCACACCATTTAGCTCATGAGTGTTCTGTCCCAGAGAGGTTCTTCTCCTGTTTCTTCTCAAGTTTTGCAAACTTTTTTTTTTTTTTTTTTGAGTTGGAGTCTCACTGTCGCCCAGACTGGAGTGCAGCGGCCACTCCCGGCCGCCGCAGCCTCGACCTGCTGGGCTCTGGCGATTCTTCCGCCTCAACCTTCCATGTAGCCAGAATTACAGGAGCGCGCTACCACGCCTGGCTAATTTTTTGATTTTATTGTAGAGAAGAGGTCTTCCCTGCCCAGGTGGGTCTCGAACCTGTGGGTTCAGGCAATTCACTCATCTCAGCCTCCCAAAGGCGCGGGATTATAGGCTGAGCCACCGAGCCCGGCTAAGTTTTGCAAACTTACTATTCCAAATCTGTGACTAGTTTCTGGGGAAACACAGAGAAGTTGTACTGACTTTTCTTTTTTTTAGTTGGAGTCTCACTCTGTCGCCCAGGCTGGAGTGCAGAGGTAGCACGCATATGGTCACCTCAGCATCAACCCGCTGGGCTCAGGTCATCCTTCCGCCTCAGCCTTCCAAGTAGCTGGCTAATTTTTGGATTTATTGTAGACATGAAGTCTCACCATGTTGCCCAGGCTGTTCTCGAACCCGTGGGCTCAGTCAGTCTCCTCATCTCATCCTCCCAAAGTGCTGGGATTACAGACTTGACCGACTTTCTTATCTTGGTGTTTAGAGTCGAACATCCTTTGGCTCTATTCCACATGCTTTTTTTGTAGCAAAATATTTGGGAATGTCATAACTAGATTCTCCTCTGATGAAACTTTCCTCAGTAACTGTTTTGGCTTTCTGCAATAAATCAGCTATATCTTGTTATGTGCAATAAATCAGCTATATCTTGTTATTCCAGAGCATCTGGCTTTAGACGAAATCAGTCCATACTATACTTTACCTGTGAGTGTATTTTTCTTTGCACTAACTCTCATATATTAGACTTTCTGATTTGTTTTTCTACTCCTTCCTCCTCCCTCGTCATAGAAAAAACACTGTGATGTCAGTCACTGAAATGAAGAGGAAGAATTATTCTTTAACCCTTTTACTGTAATTATCATCTCCCCCCCCCCTGTAACTTATTGCCAAACTCCTTGACTAATAAAGATTTCAGATCAACTGTTTGTGCCTTTATTGAGGACTGTGATGTTTACTTCCTGATACCACACTTCTTAGAAACCCATTGCCTTAGGGTTGCTCTGAATCCAATTGTTGCTATGCATTTCAACGTGGAGAACAAGAATTTACTTTTAGTGCCTCTGGTACTTCAAAGACAGCAGAAGAGCTTCTCCCACAGAAACTGATAACGTCTTGTGGTGAAAAGAATACTCGGTTTAGAGATTTTCGTTCCAAATGTGTCTGGTAGATGATGGTGATTGTAATATCAGTTGTTTATTGAGTACTTACTAAATGCTCAGTACTTACTATCTGCAGGGACTCTTCTAATCTTCACCACAACCCCTTTACATAGGTGTTATTATTCTCATATTACAAATGGAAAAAGCGAGGCATAGAGATGTTAAGAAATTTGGCCGGGTGGTGGCTCAAGCTTGTAATCCCAGCACTTCGGGAGGCCAAGGTGAGGGGATTGCCTGAGTCCAGGGATTCGAGAACAGCCTGGGCAACTTGGTGAGACCTCATCTCTACAATAAATTAAAAAATTAGCTGGATGTGGTAGTGTGCACCTGTAGTTTCAGCTACTTGGGAAGACTGAGGCGGAAGAATTGCCTGAGCCCAGCGGATTGATGCTGGGATAACCTTGAGCATGCCACTGCACTCCAGCCTGGGTAATAGAGTGAGACTCCAACTCAAAAAAAAGAAAGAAATTTGCTGGCTGGGCGTGATGACTCATGCCTGTAATCTCAGTGCTTTGGGAAGTTGAAGTGGGAGGATCATTTGAGGTGAGAAGTTTGAGACCAGCCTAGGCAATTCTATAAAATATAAAAAAATAATTAGCTGGGTGTGGTGGCATGCTCCTGTATCTCAGCAACTGGGGAAGCTGAGGCAGGAGGATTGCTTGAGCACAGGACTCTGTGGTTACAGTGAGCTATGATCATGTCCCTATACTGTGGCCTGGGTGACAGTGAGACCCTGTCTCTAAAAAACAAAAACAAACAAACAATAAAAGAAATTTGCTAAGAGGTCATGGGATTGGAACCCAGATAATCTTACCTAATCTTTCTGAACCTTGTTTTTGTTTTCATTAAAATGAAGGCTGATCTCTGGGGTATATTTCTGTTTTACTGATGTTAAGTTTATTTATCTGTAAGTTTATGATCTCTCTGTTTGTTTCTATTCTAAAGCCCTATGAGTCTGTGAGACTTTGCAGATGGGGACCTCACCATGAGAATTTTAGGATGTTTCGGTTTCATGAAGTGAACATGAGAAATAAGATAGGGGTCTGTGGAGAGTTGCCTTTATCAGAACTGCAGAAAATTTCCTTTCTGACTCCCTGTTTTTCTTTTTCTTTTTTTGTCTATTTGGGGGCATGAAACTGGCATCAATTGAGACAACGGTATCCATATCTGTCCCTAAAGAGAAACATGAATCCAACCTATTTTTCTCACCTCTCAATAACTAGTGTCAAGTCTTAAAGATATTCTATAAAATTGAGATAACACCTGCCCCATGTGACTGTTGTGAGGCTCAAATAAGATCATATTTTGTATTTTGAAACTATTATCAGAACTTGTCAAACTTGGAAACTTGTCTAATTCTGTACAAATGCAAGGAATCATTGACATTGTTCTATGACACTGACTCACAGTTGAGAAGCTGGTGGGACTAGTTTTCCCACTTGATTTCTGTGCAAATTGCACTTATGAAGAATGAACATGTTTTGCCTGCTCTGGTCAAAACCTATGTTGTTGGACAAGATACCCTCAGCTTTATTCTAGGGTCAAGACATAGCAACCTCCATGAACAAACCTCTAGGATGTTTTGATCTCCAGTCATAGTTCTCAAATGCAGCATGTCATTACATTTTCCATTACAATTTCCTACCTGGTTAAAAATAAAAAATGTAGGTAGGACAAAGTTCCTTCTGGTTTTATCTAAAATGCTGCTTGAGTTGTGACTTTAAATTCTGTTCTATTCTAAGCCTTTTATCCGTATCCTTATCACCTGTCTTTATCTTCCTCCATGGAAAAGCAGACTATATTCCTAAGTATCCTGGGCTCCCTTTTCCTGGGCTTCCAGGATCTTTGGGCATGTGTTACATGCAATGCTCTTGTTTTGGAGACATCCATTACTGGATCACATAGACTGACTGTCACAGAATGGCCCACCAAATTGAAAATATCTAAAAAGTTGGCTTGGAAATAATTCTTTCTTTGATCTCTTCATTTTCTGACTTATTTATTCAGTGAGTATTTTATTGATCTCTTGCTATATGAAGAATAAGGTGGAGATAGAGAAAAAGGGCTTGATGTCATTGGGTAGGATCCTAGCCAGCAGGACGGAAGAGCGCTGAGTGGTGGAATTGAAGAAGGGTTGTAGCACCTTGTCCCATTTCTGCCCTCTACCCCGTCAGGCTCCCGGAGGCCCCAGGGGCAGCGGGGAAGGTAAGGAAGACCACTGGTAAGGTTGGTACTTACTCTTTCTAAGGAGAAAAGAATGATCACACCTGGATCTAGCTCTATAACTAGCCCAGGAGGCAAAAGGCTAACCACAGAAGTCATGCACAACAAAACACCTGGAATGTCCAGAGGGTTGAAACATAGTTGGTGTGCAATCAGTATTTGTTGTGTGCTGTGAATGAACTGATAGCAGATGTTAGTAATCTATGCAATCATTCAACATCAAATGAACCCAGATTGCTACTAGAAAGAAGGGAACTTATTCTGGAAGAAGGGAGCAGTGGGACAGGATTTTAAGGACTGAGATCTGGAAACAATTTGGGGATCTCGTTCTCTTCCTTCCTTCCTTCCTTCCTTCCTTTTTTTTTTTTTTTTTTTTTTTTAAGTAGGAGTCTCACTCTGTTGCTCAGGCTGGAATACAGTGGTATGCTCATGGCCACCACAGCCTTGATCTCCTGGGTTCAGGCGATCCTTCCACCTCAGCCTTCCAAGTAGCTGGAACCATAGGCGTGCGCTGCCACGCCTGGCTAATATTTTTTATTTACAGTAGAGATAAGGTCTCACCAAGTTGCCCAGGCTGGTCTCAAACTCCTGGGCTCAGACAATCCCCTCACATACGCCTCCCAAAGTGCTGTGATTGCAGGTGTGAGCCAATGCACCTAGCCTCTTGCTTTCTTTTTTTTTCCTTTCCTTCCTTCTCTCTTTCCTTTCACAGTCCTCTTGCCTCAGCCTCTGGAGTAGCTGAGATGAGGGTGGCTGCAAAGTGCCCAGCAAACTGATGATTTCAAACATCCCCTGGGCATACTGGGGTTTGCACACTACAGCTCCCTGGTGGCCTTAGAGGGTTGGAGGAAATACAGAAGTTTTCTTTCTCATTGGTATTGACTGACTACCCACAAAAGAAAACTGTTGAGGCACCTTAATCAAAATCTCAAAATCTTGGAAGACAAGAAAACAAAACAAAACTCCACAAAGCCTGTTTTGCTATCTTCCTTGGAACTCCCTTGATTAAACATTCAGTGAATTTTAGCTATTATTCTTAAAAATATATTTTTATGGGTTAAATGTCAAATATGAGATAACCTGCAAGTGTATATACTTGCAATAAGATTTCTTACTAAAAATATGGAATGAAGGTCAATGTGGGAGATGGAATCAACGCTCCTCAGCGTCCTCGTTAATGAACGACACGGAGACTCAGAGATCGGTGGAGTGAAGTGGCTCTTTTAATACTGTTCTTGCAAGAATGGGTGTCTCTCGGGTGAGCAGGCACACCGAAGCCAGAAGAACCAGCATTTTTAAAATGCAAGTTCCCCTTCTGGTTCCTCATTGGTCGAGTACTGCAGAAGTTGTAAGGCTCCCCCATACAATGCCTATGTGACATATTTTGATTGGTGTACAGAATCATTTCATTTGCATGTTCTATTTGTCAGTTGGCTTACAGAATTACTACTCTGATTGGACCCTGCCAAAAGTTTAAACATGAAGTCCGCCAAAGTAAAAAGCCTGCGAAAAGAAAACTCAAAGAAGCAGAAAGTGAATCAGCAAAAGAGAAGCGCAAAGCATTTAGATATCATCTTGAGAACCCATAGGCTCCATTTTGAAAATAAATCACCATTCTTATTTTCCACAGTCAACAGGGTGTTTGCTTTTATATGGGTGGGCTGCTTTTCTTAGAAGCAAAGATCGAAATAAGTTGAGAAGTGTATTGATCTTAGCTAGTTGGAAACAAATTACAATTTTCCTTGCCTTTCCTATTTCTCACTGTCACTATAATGTAAATTAGAAAAATATCCTTATGTGTATTTCCCCATAAGTGATGGGGAAAAAAGTGCCCATTGTGAAACATTAGGGGTTCAAACAGAAAAGATGAGGAATGGGATGCTTATGAATATTTCCAGAGAAACCTTATCAACAGCAAGCCCTGTGTTGACAGAGGTTCTCCACAAATTGTTGTCCATTCAGTCTGGTATGCTGTGTTAAATAAAAATTATAGGAAGCCATTGTTTTTGACCGAACTTTTGTAGTAGACCCCAGACCAGGCTAAAGATGAAAACGGAGTCACTCATGCTGAGATCATATAGAAACTGAGCTGTTTTCTGATCTGAGAAATCAGGAGAAAGAGAGATAATAGCCTAATCTTCCAAACAGGCCAGTTTCCATTGGCATGAAAACAAAGTTTCCTCTGCTTGAATCCTTAACAATAACAACAACAACAAAAAGATAACCTGAAGTAACCTGATCTTAATCAGTCAGTTATTTTTCTATTGTTCTGTTTCTCTGTTTCCGCCTTTCAATGAAAGTAACTGACAAAGTCAGGAAAGTGACTTTGACATTTATTCCTTGTTTTGCTTTCTTTAGCCCTTCTCTGTCTATAAAGCCAAATTTCTCTGCTCAGTTCTTTGGCACACTTATTTTATTTCATGGAATAAAATGTTGTCCAATTTGAGAATCACAAATAAAGTCAATTAAGATCTTTATTTTTTTTTGCTGTAATTTTGTCTTTTGACAGTTGAGATGAGGGAAGAATTCTGCACTTTGGTTCTCCTTCTTGATGCTGTACTAGCTAACTGTGACCTTTGCAAGTCACACACTACCTTGGATTTCCATTTTCTAATTTATCATTCAATATTTAACTACCTACTTATGGAGGTGGCAATGTGCTGGGTGCTCACTTATCTTATGGAAAGATATTAATATGTGCTCTGCCAATCTGTCAAAATTGGTATCAGAATAAATTCAGATGTGAAAGCCCTTTGCAACATTTTTTTTTTTTTGAGTCAGAGTCTCTCTCTGTTGCCTAGGTTGGAGTGCAGTAGCATGCTCATGGCCACCACAGCCTCAACTTGCTAGGCTCAGGTGATCCTTCCACCTCAGCCTTCTAAGTAGCTGGAACCACAGGCATGGACCACCATGCCTGGCTAATTTTTAAAAAATTTATTGTAGAAACAAGGTCTCGCTATATTGCTCAGGCTGGTCTCAAACTTCTGAGTTCAGACTGTCCTCTCCACCTCTGCCTCCCAAAGTGCTGGTATTATAGGCGTGAGCCACCGTGCTTGGTTCCTTTGCAACATGTAAACCTCATAGATCTCAGAACAAAAGGTTGCAAATCAAAAAGAAAATCTTGCTTCATTTAAGACTGAATTTATAATAAAAAAGCCGTTTGTTAAATTAATGGCAAAGTGAAACAGGGTCAAATTGGAGATTTTCATCATAGCAAGCTTGACTTGGTACAAAGAAACACAAGTGACAAACCTGTGTGTTGATTCACTCAAAGCAAAATTTCTTTGATTCCTATCATCCTGCCATCATCTAAAATATCTCATTGCTGATATAAACCTTAGAAATCTTTTTCTTCCTTTTTTATGAAGCAACTAGTAGGAGCTATGCTAGTTGCTGGGATTGAATTGGTTTAAGTAATGCTCAACTGCTCCCCTTGATACTAGTAAATAAAAGGGGTAGGGAACTGGTAGAAAGAAGTTTATTTCTGAGTTTGAATCCAGGGAGCAGAGCTGGATTCGAGGTCTTTCTAAAATGGTTCTGCTTACCCTCCAAGTTTTTAAAGTTCACTTTTATAGTCCAGAGTTGTCAGCACCTGTACATTAGCCATGTGACCAGCAGAGCATTGTATAGAACTTAAGTTGCAGCTGAATTTTACATTTAGATAGTGACAGGGTAAAGGAAATCTACAAGGCCTAAGACATCACGTATTACAAAAGTTATGCAAATTGCAAGACTTACTATTAAAAGTTTACAAATCACAAGACTTATGATTACATCTATACTATGTTGTTCACACCTATGACTGCCAAGAAAGGGAGTAAATAAGGATTTACATCTTTGGGCACAGTCTGCAGCGAAGTCAAGGATTCAAGGATCCCCTGAAGCTACTTACTGGGAGTGCACAGAAGACAAGGGGATTCTCAGTAATGTGCTCAGGAATGGGTAGGAGTGCTTGGGCCTCTTGCCATGGCCTTCTCTAGGGGCTGTGACAATATGGAGGGACATTAGCGGGTCCTTGTGTCAGATTAGTTTGGGCCACTCAGGATATACTAATAGTGTATCCCACACTAGCATTACATTAACAGTGTCTTGAACAGGATCAAAGTTTATTTTGATGGTATGATGGCTTTGTTCTGCAATATTTATTTATTATAAAGATGTAGGGTACAATTCAGGGTTAGGTATACAAACGTTGGTTATGCAGGTACCTTGATGTTGAGGTATGTCCTTTCCTCCCCTAGTAGTTTCCCTCAACTGCCAATCCCATCCCCCCTCCCCTGAAAGTTTCCCACTACTGCCAATTGCTTTCTTATAGTATTGTAATTGTTCAAGATCTGTTTATGAGTGAGAACATATGGAACTCAGTTCTCTGTTTCTGTGATAAATCACTGAGTATGAGTGATTCTAAATCCATCCAAGTTGCTGCAAAGTCCATATGTTTGTCCTTTATAGCTGCATAATATTCCATTGTGTATATGTACCACATTTAAAAAAAATCCAGTCCAGCTTTGATGTTCTGAAATTTTAAGAGGAACATGGGATCTTTTTCTTGTAACATCTCTGCGATCCCTATGGTGTTATCCTCATCTAAATGGTCTAAGATGACTTACCACCATGCACACATGCCATACAGCAGAAAAAGAGGAAGATGAAAGTGAAAGGTATGCCTCTTCCCTGTAAAGATAAAACCTAGAGGTAGTACATATTAGTTCTGCTCATATCCCCTGGAGGTTGGGAAATGCAGTCTTCATATTGGGAGTCATGTCCCTAAGGAATCTGTTACTCTGGGAGGAAAGAGACAATGAGTAACAGGGACAACAAGCAATCTGGGATGCTAACTTGAACAACTCTTGGTACCTTTCTAAAACTTACCTTGGTGAGAGAAAACAGAAGTATAAATATTTAAAGACAGAATCTCACTATGTTGCCCAGACTGGACTCAACTTCCTGGGCTCAACCAATCCTCCTGCATCAGCCTCCCGCATAGCTAGGACTACAGGCATGAGCCACCGAGCCCATTTTGGTTTTTCTACTTCTCTAACTTGTTTCCTTTAACTTTTTCTCCATACACCTAAGTGTAAGAATTTCTCTAGACCAAGGTTTTGCTGGTTCAGGTAAGGCCTGCTCCTCCTGTCTATGTCTCTCTTGGGAATCGCATCCATGGCTTTGGTGGCAGTTAGTACTTTTAAGCAAATGACTCATACATAAAGCAAAATCATGATGATAAACCAAAGTTTCCTGGACTTCAGGTTCATATTTTCTTCTGCCTATAGAGTATTTCCATCAAGATTTTCTTAAGACATCTTAAGTTGTCCCCAGTAGCCAAAACACATCTTGCGTACTCCTCCTGCAAATCTCCTCCTCCTCACAATGCCACTCAGAAACTTGCTCCTTGTTTGACCCTCGTTTATGCCAGGGGAATAATTCAGGCTTCACAAACTGGAATTATCTTTTCCCTTCCCTGGACCTTAACTCTCCATATAATACATGCAAACAATCCTTGCTGCCATGACTATAATCTGGCTTCTCTGTGTCTTGCCTGTGCTATTGCGATGCTTCTCTTCTTTCCTTTAAATTTGTGTTCACTGCCTGTCTTTATCCAACATGACTTGAATCAGTTTAATCTCCTAAAAAAATCTTACTAGTAGTCCATTATCTACCAATGAGTCAATTTTCTTTGATCTATTTCAAGGAAGGTTTTCCCTACAATGACTGTAACTTTCCACAATCTTTGCAATATCCCCTTAAGACATATTGGACTGCAGTGTGTCCCCTACATGCAAATCTTCAAGCTGAGAACTTTCAAAGATGTGAATGTGCATTACATGTCCAAACACATAAGTTAGTTCATGTGTCTGGTATACATTGTCACATGCACGCATCCTCTACAAGTGGTTGTGCTTTTGGGTACTTTGTTGTACAGTACTGTAGCGAGTACAGTAGTACAGTATCTTTATTTCAAGCTCAGGATGTCTGGAAGCAAATGTAAAAGTAGTGGTGATGTAGCCAATTGTGTTAGTTGGGTACTTAGGCTAACTTTGTTGGACTTATGAACAAATAGGATGCATGAACATACTCTTGGAATGGAAATCGTTAGTATGTAGGGGACTTACTGTAGTTGAGACAGCAGAGTGAGGCGAAGAGGTGGTGATGTCGCTTGTTCTTATAACATGAATTGCTCAATCACTGGCATGATTATAAAGAACAAGGACAAGATCATGGAACATGTGAAGTCAACTGTGCTGGTGTTGTCAACAATAATATAGAAGTGTGGAAAAGTGATGGAGGAGATGGAGAAACTTCTCAGTGTGTGAAGGCAGGATCAGCATCAGCGTCAAGTCGTGTTCAACTTAATGCTGATTCAAGAGAAAGCTAAAAGCATTTATAAAGACTTGAAGAAGAAGCACAGTAAAGAATCAGAGCATGTATCTTTAATGCTAGCCATGGCTAGTTGTATTGGTTCAAGGCTAGAGCCAACTTTCACAACATAAAAGTGGCAAGGCAATGAGTGCAGATAAGATAGTTGCCCAGGAATTTCCTGAAATGCTTCAAGAAATTACTGATGAAGGTGTGTATTTACACAAATAGGTTTTTGTTTTTTGTTTTTTTTTAATCAGAGTCTCACTCTGTCACACAGGCTGGAGTGCAGTTGACTGGCTGGGCTCAGGTGATCCTTCCATCTTAGTGTTCCAAGAAGATGGAACCACAGGCATGCGCCACCATGCCTGACTAATTTGTTTGATTTATTGTAGAGATGAGGTCTCATCAAGTTGCCCAGGTTGGTAACAAATTCCTGGACTCAGGCAATTCTCTCACCTGCATCTCCCAAAGTGCTAAGATCGCAGGTGAGAGCCACTGTGCCTGGCCCCAAGCAGGTTTTTAATGTAGATGAGACAGGACTGTACCGGAAGAGGATGCCAGACTGAAGTTACATCAGTAAGGAGGAAAAGTTGATGCCAGACTATGAAGCAACAAAGGATAGTCTCACTCTGTTGTTTGGTGGCAATGCTTCCGGCAACATGGAGCTGAAGCCTCTCTTAGTTTGTCATTCAGACTAGAGCCCATAAAAAGCCAAGAACTATTTTCCTGAACTAGTTTTTCCACCACTTTCTCCCAGAGGTAACGAAATATTGCCTGGAGAAGGACCTTGCACTCGACATTCTTTTGCTGCTTGACAGTTTCCAGGCCACCCCCATTCACGGGCAACTTTCACCCCAACATCAAACTAGTACATCTGCATCAAATACTTTGTCACTCATCCAACTTATGAACCAGGGAGTTAGAGAAACTTTCAAGAAATACAATTTATGTCACATTTTTTGTCAGGCACTAAAGGCAAGTGATTAATCAGGAACAACTTTGTGACAATTTTGGAAAGACTATAACATCTAGAAAGTAATTAAAAAATTGACTTTGGCATGAGGTTATGGCTGTCACTATGAATGAGGTTTGCAAGAACTTGCTTACAGTTTGTTCATGATTTTTGTGGATTTGAGAAGGTGAATGAGGAGTCCAAAGAGGTCTTCATCAACTTAGTGACCCTCAGTGAGAAGCTGGAGCTAGATCTACAAGAGGACGACTTCATTGAACTCCTTGTTGTATAACAAGAGGAGCTTACTAATGAAGACCTGATGAAATTGGAGGCCCAGAGAAAGGATGGAGACAGGGGGAAGAAGAAACTGAAGAACCAGAATGACTCACAATGCTGGAAATGGCAAGGGGATTTTCTTACCAATACTTGTAATTTTCTGTTCTTTTGATAGTGGTCATTCTAATGAGTGTGGGGTGATATCCTCATTGTTATAATTATTTCATTTCTTATCAATTAGCTGATGGGAACCCCAACCCACTTCACTGTCCCACCATCCTAAATTAAGTGTCTAATCTTGAGTTAAAAATATTTAACAGGCCAGGTGCCTGTATCTCATGCCTGTAATCCCAGCACTTTGGGAGGTGGAGATGAGAAGATTGCCTGAGACCACAGGTTTGAGACCAGCCTGGGCAACTTGGCAAGACCTTGTCTCTACAATAAACCAAAAATTAACTGGGTGTGGTGGTGCACGCCTGTAGTTTCAGCTACTTGGAAGGCCGAGGTGGAAGGATCGCTGGACCCCAGCAGGCCAAGGCTGTGGTGGCCGTGAGTGTGCCACTGCACTCCAGCCTGGGTGACAGAGTGAGATTCCAACTCAAAAAAAAAAAATTTTAACAAAGTCACTGGAGTCAATCTCAACATTTCCCATAAGGACGTGTGCCAGCGCTGGAGAAAGCGTGGGTCCTAAATCTTCAATCAAACCCACTGAAATTGGTTCATGGGGTATTTTTTTGCTTGTTCCTTTACCGCCAGGGAAGACTCTCAGTCAACTTCTAGGAATCATCATTCTGTCTGTCCTCCTCTTCTTGCCACCTTCTTTTTATTTTTAGCATGGGGTTTTTAACTCTGGGAATTCATTTTCTAGAGGAACGAAAATCCTGAAAGCCAACTTTTGCGACCCTATACACATCTCACAGTGAGTGCATCTTGCCCACGTGCAATCAGTCATCAAGTCCCTTGAATTTCACCTCTGAAATGTCTTCAATATCTGTATTCTTTTTGGGCTTTGGGCCACTGCACTGCTCCATTCACGGTAGCCCTTGCCTCTGTGGTGTCATAGCTAACCTGCCCTCTGTCTGTGCAAGTTTGGTTAATCTTCCTAAGGCAAGATTCTTACCATGCCAGTGATTGATTTAACGATCTCAATGACTCCATTTTGCATCAGAATAAGGACCCAATTCCTTGACTTTTGAAACTCTCCATGGTCTTTTGTCCTTGGTCTGCTCCCAGTGCCATTTCAGACTATCACTACCTCCTCTCCTACTGCCTTCTTCTCCTTACCCTTTCACTCCTCCAGTCACACACGTCTTTAAAAATGAGATAGTTACTCTTACAGTTTTACTTCATTCTTCAAGGTCCATTTCAAGTAATATTAATAATAGATGCCAATCACTGGTCATTTACTATGTGCCAATAACCAGTTTCCATGAAGCAGTTGATTTCATTTTCATAACTACCCTACGAAAGGATTACTCTCATCACCTGCATTTTGAGGGAAACTGAAGGACAGAGTAATTTGGGCAAGCTTAAAGTCTCACAAGGACTTGGATTCATGTCCAGACAGTCTGAGTCCAGATTCCAAGTGCTTAGCTTCTATTCTACTGCTAAAAGGTTGTGTTTGATGGTGTCTTCTTACCTACCACTTGTTAGAACACAATGTACATGAAAATCATTTATTTGACACCTGCTGTGCACAAAGCGTGATGATAGACTGTAGGAGGGGAGCACCACAAAGTTAAGTCAGTTCTAGTCATCAGTGGTTTGTAATCTAGGGATTAATATGTTCATCCTTTATGTTCCCAAATTTATTCTAATTCACATGCCATGACACCTGGAACATTGCTGTTTATGCACATTTTTGTCTTCTCTTAATGCATGGTTAGTTCTTTTTGCCTAGAGGCCTTTTTAGTTTTTAAAAATAGAGATGCAGTTTTGCTATGTTGCCCAGGCTGGTCTCGAATTCCTGGGCTCAAGCAATCCTCCCATCTTAGCCTCCCAAAGTGTTGAAATTACAAGTGTGAGCCACTGTGCCCAGCCTAGAGGTCTTTTTGTCTGTCTATTAACCTAAAGATATGTGTATTGAATTCAAATAAATTCTCTTCTTACTTCAACTTGTTGCATCTTCCCCACAAAACTTTATAAGATAATGCTCCTTCATGTTTCTACCATAAACCATATTATCAGCTCACTGAGGACCTGAACCTTTTTCATCTTCAGCTAATGTTTATTGTGTATTTTCCCTATTCTAAGCATTTTACATGAATATATTAATTTAGTCCTCACAATAGTGCAATGAAGTAACACCCGCTTTAATCTCCCTTACATAGAAAACAGAAAACTGAGATACTGTGACTTAAGTGACTTGTTCATGGTCACTTACTGGCAGAACTAGGATTTATAGCCAGGGTATGGGGCCCCAGAGTCCATGAGGTTAACCTCTTTGCCTGGTGTCTCTTCTGCCTTTGTCATTCTATCTCATAGTCACTTTGTAAACATTTGCTTAAAAAATAGACTTCATTGTGCTAATAGCAAATGATTAGATTTTTTAGTATCTTGTTATGAACTACCTTTTTATTATGTATTCTGACTTACTCCATAGTTACATTAAAACAGGAAATCAATTGGACTTTTTTTTTTTTTTGAGTTGGCGTCTCATTCCGTTGGCTATGACTGGAGTGCGGTGGCATGCTCACAGCCACCCCATTGACCCGCTGGGCTCAGGCGATCCTTCCACCTCAGCCCTCTAAGTAACTGGAACTACAGGTGTGCACTACCATGCCCGGCTAATTTTTTGACTTATTGTAGAGATGAGGTCTCGCCAACTTGCCCAGGTTGTTCTCGAACCCTTGGGCTCAGGCATCCCCTCACCTCAGTCTCCCAAAGTGCTGGGATTACAGTCTTGAGCCACTGCACCTGGCTGGGCTTCTATTAGGTTGCCTAGGGCACTGAGTGTAATAGCTGGGTCACTGAACAGACACTTGCAAAATACTCGATGTGACACTAGGATACCAGACTATTCCTTATCTGTATCTAATTGTTGTGTCAGAGAGCCCAGGTCATAGGACCTTTACTTCGTTCTGGGCTTCCTGTTCCCCAGGGGAGAAATCTGAGTCTTGATATTGGGAAACTATTCCCTGCAGGAGAATGATAGTTGGGGTTTGGAGTGTGAGAAGTATCTTGCTCTGAATCAGATGCCTGGCTGTGTTCTCCAGAGCTTGGTTGTCATGTGGGTGGGTCACAGGGAGGGACAGGGACACAACTGTGGGGTATCAAAAACTTCTATACATTCTGTGAGGCTTCCCTTTAGTGTTAACGTACACATCAATTTAATACAATTAAATTAATACCAGATATATTTCAGAAAGAGGGATGGATGTAGGTTTTTCTTTTCTCCTGCTCTCATTGAATCAAATCTGCGATAATTTCTAGCACTTCCTTCCTAGAAGACCATAGGCAAATGAGATCCCAGATGGTGACCAGCAGTCATCTAGTCATTAATTTATTAAGGAATATTTTAATCATCTCCTATGTGCTACACACTGTGCTAGGCATTGAGACAATTTCAGGGGAAAAGATAGGAGCAAGCTTTCTTACACTTTCTTTTTAGAATGGTGAAGAAATCTGAAAATAAAATGGTAGCTGCCTTTGACATCTGAAGAGGAGAGAAAGATCTATCTATCTAGCCTCCAAGAATAGAACTGGACAAACAGGTAAATTACAGGAAGGCATATTCCAGCTATTGGAAGGAATAATTGTTCAAAGATGAGCTATTCTTCCCAAGGGTATTGAGTTTCCCATCACTAGGAATGAAAGATCATTTGACAAGTATGCTACATGAGGGAAAAATATCTTCTATTTAACAAAAAGACTTTGGATAGCTGATGAGCTGGAGACGATTTAAGACACCCTCACACCTTGAAACTAATTGATTCTATTACAATTGATAGCACATGTAAAAAGTCAAGGAAGTCAAAATATTATATTAATATAATAACCGAATGACAACTTCTTTTAATAAAAACCCTACAATTATAGATTTACAGTGTCATTAGATCTCACCTCAGCAGAGGCCTGGCTCCTCTCTGGGACCCGCTGTATTGAGTACCTAACAATACTCAGTTGGTGAGAAAGAGCAACACGTCACCATGAGGGAAGAGCAACTTGCTGCCATTTTCAACACAGTGGTCAGCAGGCAGCCACTTTGTCCTGACTCTGTGAAAACGGAGGCAATAATAGGTTGCCACGACTTTTGGAAGGACATCTTAAGCAGTGTTCACAATTTTAAATGGTTGGGAACAAGTCAAAGCTTCTGGAGGATGTGGGTCACACCTGCCCCTTCAGTGCCCTATTTCACTCCTTAGTCCAGCTCTCCTCAAGGACTTCAGATGTTCACCTTAGCACACTGGAAGGTGAATGTTTGTATTTTTCTGTGGTAGGAAATATTTTCATATTATGCTCAATGTAGATAAAATTCCCTCCTTTTCCACTGGCTTGTGATTTACTGAATTATTATCTCATTTGAGTCTGCTAGTGTTATCTGGCTGTGAGTTTTTCATGAGCATCTTGCTCCGCAAGCTCTTGACTGTTGTTTTTGGGTTATACTTCGTGGCACAGGGCTTGTCAAGGAAACTGAGTTTCTAGAAAAACAAATGCTCTCTAGTGTGTGTATGTATGCTTCTTTCTGCCCTTAGGGTAATGTCCCAGACAGTGCCACATTTCACAGGAAAAAGCCAGCAAGGAGAAGAGATCAGCGAGATAATGGGCTGGAGGGATAGATAATATAGGGATTGAGAGTGTGTAGACTCTAGCTCTAGGTTTGTTTACTGATCATTTACTGTCATTTACTGTGTGACTTTTCATAAGTTAATTAATCTCTCAGTTCCGTGGTTTCCTTATACAGAAAAGGGGAATAATAAAATTATTATAGGGTTGGTATTAGGATAAAGTAATATGTATGCCTATGGTACATAGTTAAACACTTAATAATTGTTAGCTATTATTATTACTGAGAGGTTTCTCATAGTATGATAGTGTCAGTTTTATGGTTTCTAAGGATCATGGATCAGCTGTGAACTTTGAAGTAAAGGAGGCTGCTGGGTGCAGTGGCTCTCGCCTGTAATCCAAGCACTTTGAGAGGCAGAGATGAGAGGATTGTCTGAGCCCAGTGTTCGAGACCAGCCTAGGCAACTTGGCAAGACCTTGTCTCCACAATAAATCAAAAAATTAGTGGGGCATAGTTGGAAGGCTGTAGTTGGAAGGCTGAGGAAGTGCCTGTAGTTGGAAGGCTGAGGCGGAAGGATCGCCTGAGCCCAGCAGATGGAGGTTGTTGTGGCCATGAGTATGCCACTGCATTCCAGCCTGGGCGACAGATTGAGACTCCAACTCAATACATAAATAAATAAATAAATAAATAAAGGAAATAAAGGAAGTTGAGATGTAAAGTCTTCACGGGGTTTGACATTGTGATGGGATTTGTATATCAGTTAATGACTTGATTGAGAGCTGAGGCAGACTTATGTGAGCTGGGCCCTTGTTCTTGCATTTTACCTGCCTATTTTGCATGTCTGCTGTGAGGATTAGAGTCAATTCTGAGGCCACTGACACATCTCAGCTTAATACTGGCCAGTGGGGGACTGAGCAAGTCACTAGCAGGAGCCAGGTCCACACAGCCAAAAAGTACTCAGTGTTAATGACACCCCTGCAGAGAGTGACTATCTTTAGGTAAATCTGGAATCACTTCATCTCTCCTCCTGGAGGTCCCTCACCAGAAAAGTGCGGATAATAAGGCCTACCAAGTGAAACTGTGTGAGAATCAAATGAGATAGTAGCACATGTGGAACTGCGTAACTTGAGATATTTCTGTTTTCTAAATATTTATTGTGTACTTTATTTCTATTATTATAACATTGTAATATATAATGAAATGATTACACAACTCACCATAATTTCTTTAACCACACACAATAGGGTTCACACTTCTATGAGAATCTAATACCCTGCTCATCTGACAGGAAGGTGGAGCTCAGGCAATAATACTAGCGATGGGGAGCAGTTATAAATATGGATGAAGCTTTGCTGCTTGCCTGCCACTCACCCCCCGCTGTCTAGCCTGGTTCCTAACAGGCCACTGGCTGGTACTGGTTCATAGCCTAGGGGTTGGGGATGCCTGGTCCAAAGGAATGACCTTCAAATGCTGCCTACAGGATAATCAAAACCTACTGGAGGTAGCTCTGGATTTATCGATGACCCGGAGAAAGTCTTGGTGTAGGGAAGGTGGGGAGTGCAGCTCAAGGCCTGAGAATGGGGAAAAAAAGAGTTGAATTACCACAGACAACTTTCAGAGTTTTACGGTATAAAAAGAAAAGCAAAAATTTGGAGCAGTAAAGAGGTGCAATCTTATTTTTGAGATAAATCACAGCTGGGCATGGTGGCTCACACCTGTAATTTCAGCGCTTTGGGAGGTGAGACAGGAGAATCGCTTGAGGCCAGGAGCTCAAGACCAGTCTGGGCGACATAGTCAGATCCCGTGTCAAAAAACAAACAAACAAAAAGCAAGTCACTATTTATATGCTGGTACTAAAAGCACTAACATTACAGGTCATTTATGCAAGCTACATCCCAATTATATCCAAATACTTTTGTTTTATAGTATGGGAGGTTACAAAACACTGTTCAGGGTTTTTGGAAGATAGCAATCTTATTTTCTTTGCCTCTGGTCTTCTGGTGTTAAATAAATATACTTCTCTATGGGTTATTTGAGTTGCTTCCTGTGTATAGGCTGGGAGAATGAAAGCATGATGTCCGTGAGCAATAACAAACCACCACACACTGGGATTAGTTCTGACTTCCTTTAGCCCAATACCCTGACTGAACTGGGAGACTTCTGGCTGTAAGCCGAACTGAAGGGTCAGTCCACCTTCCTAACCACATGCTACTTTCACGAAGTTAAAAGTCAGTTTCCCTAACTTGGGGAGGGTTGGGCACAACTTATAACTCCTTTAGGATATAAAGTAGGTTTACACAAGTCTCTGCTTCATTTTGCTATATTTGAGATACCCACCAAAAGCAATAAATCTGTTAAAATTTCAGTGAAGATGAGTGCTGTAACAGAGGAAGGTTTCACTTCCCTGGCTCAAATAGGACTTCTCCTTTCTTGGAGCCTGAGCAGGTAGAACTTCTGACATTAATGATTTTGTCAGGCTCAGCAGCATGACTTCTGTCCGCCAGGATGATCTCCGCAAAGCACCAACAGGTTTGCTCTTAGGTGCTAAGACAACATCCTGGACTCCAGTAGCATACTTTCTCAAGAGCCCCTAGCCAAGCCCACCTGAGCTATATGAGCCTGGGGTTGCTATGCTTGCCCAGAGATCAGAATGTTATTTCAGCATGAGAAAAGATACACATCGCCAAGTTTTAGTTGCTATGTGTAGCAATGTTCCTCCAAATTCAGGAAACTTCTTATCTTTGTCCTGACTGCAGTTAGTTCTTGTAACCTGACCTAAGGTGGAATAATACCGTTCAATTTCGTGTCTCACCATGAAAAGGGAATCGGGAACTTTTAAAGTGCTAAACTAAGTATTGAAACTAAGATGGGTCTCCTACACCTCTAAACAAAAGCTAACCAGTCTTCTTAAATTGTGGCTCCTATTTACCGTCACATACAACTACATCAAGTGTCAATGCATTTATTGATAGATATAGGTATATAAAATCAGGGCATGAACATGTCTTGATAAATTAAGTAGACCTAATTTTAATACTATAATAGGAGGGACCAATTCAAATTCTCACCATTTGTTAACACCCACAAAAACCACTTCAAGGGCATTTAACGGTCTCTAAAACTGATCAGTTCTGTGCAAGTAAACTGTATTTCTTTTAAAAAGACTTGTGCACTTGCCCAGGTTCAAGAATATTAAAATCTAGCACATAAAGCTCATTACCAGAGGTAGAAATAATAGGCAACATACTATTACTGCAACAACCATCAATTACAGCTAATAATTTTTCTGTAACAACCAAATGGATAATCAAATATTGCAACAGTTCAAGTGTTACTGAGCAAAGTGCATTTCTACAGTATTCAGTGTTGCTATTCAGTTTTTAAACTTACAACAACCTACGATAACTGGCAGCAAAAAGGTCCTTGCAAGATACTGCCTCTGCTTGAGAACTTATGATGTAATTATTGTAGGCTGCTAAAATACTATTTAACTGTTGTTATTTTGTAGTAGTAGTTGTTTTTATCATACCCAATCCTCTTTATTTTTATTTTTTGAGTCGAAGTCTCACTCTGTCACCCAGGCTGGAGTGCAATGGCATGCTCACAGCCACTGTTGCCTCGACCTGCTGGGCTCAGGCAATCCTTCTGCCTCAGCCTTCCATGTAGCTGGAACCACAAGTGCGTGCCACCATGCCCGGCTAATTTTTTAAAATTATTTTTTAGAGACGAGGTCTTGTGAGGTTGCCTCGACTGGTCTTGAACCCCTGGGTTTAGGCAATCCTCTTGCCTCCACCTCCCAAAGTGCTAGAATTACAGGCATGAGCCACTGCACCCAGCTCCCAATTCTCTTTTAGGGATCCTTTGAGGTTAGGATACTGTTTGTGATAGAGTGGGTCCTTAGAGTCTAATCAGTCCCCAGGCTGGACTTGGTCCTGTCCTCTGATACAAAGTCGCATTTTGAGGGTTCAGTAAAGCAATATTTGGCTTCAGCCTAGATGATATTCTTGCAAGTTTGGGCCAGGAGTGGAGGAGGAGGGTGTCACCTCTGCGATCTAGTGGAAGGAGAATTTCTCCCTTGTTCTTCAGAGAAGCAGGCAAATGGGGCAAATGGCAATGGAGCAATGCAATCTAATTTCCAAAAGGAGCTCATCAGAGTTTTCCTCCAAACATCCTCCTGGTTTCTCCCTCCCCGCAGGAGGCGCTCTTCTGCTTGTGCTCCAGGGGCATTCTCATTGTGTGGGCTTGGCTGGTTTTTTTTTTTTCTTTCCTTCTTCCAATCACCTAGGAATGCTACCCTCAGGAGCAGGAGGCTGGGGATTCTATAAAAGCCCGGCTGTAGCGCTTCAGCTCAGCTGCAGGCACTCTAGGTTCTCCCAAGTGCTCGTTCTGCCTACCTGCCTGCTCACCTTCCCAGCCTCCTGCCCTCCCTGCTGGCACCATGCTCAGGAAGGCCCTGATCTTCTCTGCCCTGTGTGCCCTGGCAGTGGCTTTCCCCACACAACCCTCGGGTAGGTGGACCATTGGAAGCAAAAATCCTTTCACTGGGCGTGTGGGGGGCGGGGGGCGCAGTGTGGAAGGAAGGAGAGAGAGAAAGTCAGAGCCTGGGGGAGTCAGAGAACCACACACACACACACACACACACAGACGGAGAGGGAGACAGAGAGAGAAGAGACATACAGAGACACACACAGAGAGAGACAGAGAGAAGAAAGGAGGAGAGACAAAAGAGAGAGGAGAGAGATGAAGAGAGGAGAGAGACGGAGAGAGGAGAGAGAAGAGAGGGAAAGAAGACAGAGAGGGAGAGGGGGCGAGAGGAAGCCTGCTGTGAAAGTTGTAAAGCAGAATTCGGTAAGAATCATATCAACAGGGTCTTAAGGTGGGATGGGCAGCTGAGCTCTGAGGGCTTGAGTGGCTAAGGTAAGATCTGGTTTAAGTTGGAATTAACCTCATAATGATAATAGGCTGAGCCAGGTGGGATTAGGGTACTTACTTAAAGAACTGCTGTGGGTTTTTCTGTGGCTCCCATTCCCTTTTTGGGGGTAAAGAGGTCCCAGGAAGTATCCTCGTTTGACTGTGGAGTGCAATCAATTTCAGAATGCTTTAGCAGCTAGCTCGGTCACAGGCAATTGACATCAGTGGGTCTGAGATAAACATTATTGAGAAGCACGATGAGAAAGGAAGAAAGAGCTGTCACCCCAAAGCTTTCCTACTTAGTTTTTCCTGAATGCAGGTGAATTTCTCAGGAAGGGAGCTCATTCATCTGCATTAAAAGGGTTATTCTCCCCAGCCCTCCTCCTCTGGGCCCTCCCTCTGGAAGCTCTCAGTTTGTGAGATGCTGGGTTTGGGCTTCTTCACTGATATGAAGGTATGATGAAGCAAAGTGACTACATTCGAGAGCTGATGGATCTTTCCTCATTGGCAGGGTGCCCATGACCTGCCACAATGACTCTGCATAGTGTCTGTCACTGTAGCCTCAGGATCCTGGGCCCGCTCAACCGACCCACAGGGTTACGATGCCTGTATAGTTAGCAAGCCCCAGGATGCCTGGATTGTCCATTCTGTGAGACAGAGTTGAAAATAAAGACCTAAACACAGTACATTAGATAAAAATATGGTAACAGTGGCCCCAATATTGTCTATTCCATTTTTGCTATTCTCCTTAGAAATAGCTATTTCCCTTGCTTCTTAAACCCTTTTGGTTTCAGGAATCTGGGAGCATTATAGAGGGGAAGTCTTAGAATTTTTATTCTGTTCCAGTCTGACCAATACACATTTAGAGGCACAATATCAAACATTCTTTCCGGAACTGACTGCTTCAAAGGAAGGTGGGGTAGCAGGCACTGTGCTGGACAGCAGTGAGACCGCCTTTCTAGCTGTTGGCAGAGGGAGACTTGCAGTGAGATCACAGTTGGTGCAGTATTCTGCTTTATGTTCCGCATTTCCCACACCCCCCCAAAAGCTCTCCATGGGAATGAAAAGGGTGTGAAGACTGTAGGAATATCCTCACTGGGAAGTCCTTGAACTGTTCTTTTCTTTTTTGCTTTTCTAGAATCAACCACTGACTTACCAGAGTATGAAGTGTACTTGGAGGGCATGGCGGTTATGGAGCTTTTTGGTAAGTGAAGGGCTGGTGTCAAAGGAGGCCTGGGCAGGCATTTGTGGGCTCCTACCTTTTGTGTTCCTGAGGGAAAGGCTGCTTTCCTCCCATATACTTGATTCCCACCATTAACTTGTGACCACACCCGCCTTCTATTTTGTTTTCCTAGGATTCCCTGTTGATGAGGAGTTGGCCACCTCCAGCTTTGTGGAAGAATCTACAGAGGCCAAGGGTAAGGACTCCTGGCTTCAAACGTGCAGAAATGTCTCCTTGCCTTTCTTTCCCTGCTTATATTTCATTGCTTAGGAATGTCCTATGGGAATTTATATGTCCGGGCATACTTTTGCTACTTTGCTCTCTGAGGTGGGGTAAACTTTTGCCAAAAGTTCTTTGAAACTTGAGGTAAATTTAAGCATTTTTCCAGAGCATTTTTTGCAGGCAGAATATGTTGAATACCAACATGACTCCAGCCCTGAGGTCTGCCCTGACCAGATCTCTGGGACCAACCTCTAGTACTCTTTAAAAGGGACAAGCTCTTTGATGTTTCCATCGGGTTGACAAGTATAGTGACAAGAATGAACTTGAGAACTTCCTTTTCTTTTCCAGCTGATTACAATACAACTCAGAGAGAGAACTTTGTGAGTAAAGATGATGGTAAGTGCAAATGTTGTTTGAATTTAGACTGAACACAAAAAAAAGACTTAAAACCTTCATGAATTAAGCAGTGGTTCCATCTCTGTCCACTCCCTTTCTCAAACCTCCATGATTTTTTATTGTTCTGTTACTTAAGCAAGGAGTGCTAAGATTTCAATACCCTTTGCCCCCACGAACCCCAATAGTTTAGGGGATACCCGAGATTTTTGCTAAAATTAAACCTTGGACTTTATGTACAAAGGTACATTTCTAAGTAATTTGATTATATCTACAAATAATAGCTAACTACATTCTAGCACTGTTCTAAGTATATTGGGGAACTGCAGGTAGTGGTTGGAGGAATATAGAATTTTTTTTTTTTTTGGAAGCTGAAAAACCTGCTTAAATTGGCTTGTTTTTATAAGTTTAAATTTTTGTTCTGCTACTCAATGTCTCCTTTGCAGAATAAGTCTTTCCTGTAAAATATTGCTCTCCCTCAGTATTTGTAGAGTTCTAATTACCCAGCATGTAATGCATGGTCAATATTAGCTATGTCTTTCTTTCCTCCCATGGGGTGTCAGAGAGGTCCTCATGTTTGATTACAAGAGTAAGAGGCAGCCTCTGACCTAGATCCATCTGGTCAAGTCTGCTGGAGTACCGACCCAACCTGTTCTGACTCCTCCCTATCAAAAGGTGGTTTCTGAATGTTACAATAACCAAAACACCACGGTTCTTTGATTTTTAATAGAAAGAATAATTTTCCTGGAGGTCTTACTGTTTACATTAAGAAATTTATTGCCTTATTTCTAATAGATGTTACTGTTGTTTATCCTGAGGAACTCATGACTAAAACACCAGGTAAGGTCATAGATTTTTGTATTTTTAAATATTCCTGGTCTTTGATTTTTCTTGCGAGGGATTCCAGGACAGAAGCCAGAAGTAGGATTCTGGTACTCTGCCCCATTTTCTGCCTGGCTCTGCGAGGTGTCATGTGTGCTTAACTGAATCCACTTTTGGGGAAAGAGAGAATATGATGCCAGCACATGAGGATAGGTCCAGTTTCCCGCTGCTCTCAGGAGCTTCAAAGTGTGAGTGGAGACCAAGCCTTTAACCAAATCCTTCTCATGGAGGACATTTGCATTCCCTTTCCGTGGCTGGGTTTCAGTCCTGGTAAAGTGCCTTGGAGGTTAGGAGAAGGAGGGTTTGAGTGCCCCTACATTTGCTAGTACTACTGTTTACTGGAAATGAATAAGAAACATTTCTTTACTTAATTGCAGATGAGTTTAACACCTCTGTGGGAAGCAGTGAGTACACCTCAAAATATGTAAGTTTCTCCTCTCTAGCTTCTGACACATTATTGAATATTTGATATAATTTTCAACCCTGGTTTTAATCCACTAGTACAAATTCAGACTCATGATGGAACTCATGACTGGAATGCCAGGTAGGGCCATAGATTTTTGCATTTTTAAATATTCCTGGTCTTTGAATGAGTTTTCTTGGAAGAGATTCCAGGACAGAAGAAAGAAGTGGGATTCTGGCATTCTACCCCCATTTTTTGCCCATCTCACCTGGGTGTCATGTTTACATAAACTGAACCCACTCTTGGGAGAAGAGACAATATGATGCTAGCACATGAGGATAGGCCCAGTTTACCTGCTGCTCTCAGGAGCTTTGAAGTGTGAGTGGTGCCAGGCATGGTGGCTCACACCTGTAATCCCAGCACTTTGGGAGGTTGAGGTGAGTGGATTGCCTGAACTCAGGGGTTCAAGACCAGCCTGAGCAACATGGAGAGACCTCATCTCTACAGTAAATCAAAAAATTAGCTGGTTGTGGTGGTGCATGCCTATAGCTCTGGCTACTTGGAGGGATGAGGTGGAAGGATAGCTGGAGCCCATCAGGTCAACGCTGGAGTGCCTGTGAGCGTGCCACTGCACTCTAGCCTGGGCGACAGAGTGAGACTCTGACTCAAAAAAAAAAAAAAAAAAAAAAAAAGCCTTTAACCAAATCCTTCTCATGGAGAATATTTGCTTTCCCTTTCCATGGTTTGGTTTCAGTCCTGGTAGAGTGCCTTGGAGGTTAGGGGAAGGAGGGTTTGGGTGCCCCTACATTTGCTAGCACTACTGTTTACTGGAAATGAATAAGAAATATTACTTTACCTAATTGCAGACAGGCCAGGCAAACTCCTCTGCCGAAAGCATTGAGTTCATCCCAGAACTCAATAACCCACTCTTGGGAGAAGAGACAATATGATGCTAGCAGTAAGTTTCTCCTCTCTTGCTTCTGACATGTTATTGAAGATTTGATATCATTTTCAATGCTGGTTTTAACCTATTAGTAAAGATTCAAACTCAAAACTTTCCAGATTCTGAAATCAGCTATAAAATCTAATACGGAGTTTAAAAGGCAACCTCTCTCCTTCCTGAGCCTTATTTTCAAAACTAATTGACTGGATTTTTAGTAAACTAATAAACACAAGATAAACAAGCCATCTCTCTTGAGTTTTCAAAATTCCTTCCTTCCTGTCCCTGGAGTCTTATCTAAGGGAAAAGCCGTCATGTATTCCGATGCATAGAACATATAATTCAGTTAAAAATTCCAAAGCCTGGAGACTCTGAATCAGGAGGTTCCAATTCAATACTTCATCCCACTCTTGGCTTTTTTGGGAGCTCCTAAAGCGGGACATGAAGTATAATGGGTAGCTGGACAGTGTGTAAATATCTTACCTAAGGCAGAAGACAAGGGAGGGAGGATAAAGAATTACACTTTAAGTCACATACTAAGGTCACAATCGTGAGTGAGAAAATAAAATATGGGGCTGATCTTTTAAGCACTAGTTCTGTTGTTTCTCTTGGTAACTCTGTTTTATTTATTTATTTTTTACCTTTTTTATTTAGAAAATGAAGGAAAATCCCCATTAGCTGTGACTATCACTGTGCTACCCAGTACTTTCTAAGAAGATTCTGAGCTTTTGAACATGCCTACCACTATACTACAGAAGATGGCATAATTGTAGAAAACTAGAGAAACATAGGATGTGTCCAGCTGAGGCACTAATCCTGGCTGGGTGGAGTCTGTTGTACAAGAATGGGGAGTGACTTTTCTTAGCTGTATTCTATTGAATGTGGATTCAATAAATGTTGATTTAAAGTAAAGTTTGACACTGGTTTTTATTTTATGAGGAAACAGATTGCGTAATTGCCTTGTGTTCATGCCCATCATAGTTTTATGTCTCTCTGATACTTTATAAACAGGTTCCAATACTTGACAGGGGCCACAAGAAAACATGAAATGAACCTACAGAAAGTATATTAGTTTTCCCATTGCTGCAATAACATATTACCACAAACTTAGTGTTTTAAAAGAACATGAATTTATTATCTTACAGTTTTGTAGCTCGGATGTCTGCAAGGGGTCTCACTGGGTTAAATCCATGTGTCAGGGCTGAGTTCCATACTAGAGGCTCTATAGCAGAGTTCCGTTTTCTTACCCACATTCCTTGGTCCTCTTCCATATTCATAGTCAGAAACAGCCAATTGAGTCTCACATTATCACATCACATTACCCTGGCACTGACTCTTCTGCTTCCCTCTTCCACATGTAAGAACGTTGTAAGTGTAATGGCTCCACCTGGATAATCCAAGATACTCTCTATTTTAAGGGAAGTTGATTAGCAAACTGAATTCCCCTTTGCCATGTAATTTAACATAGTCACTGGTTCTGGGGATTAGAAAATGTTCATCTCTGGGAGATCGTTATTCTTTATATCACAGACAGATATTTTACTCCTAGACTTGACTTGATTAAAGTAGGGGGTAGATACCATTACCCACGCTTTTTAAAAAAAAAAAAAAAAAAGGCTTACACACTAGATTTGTAAAAGCGTGTGCGTTTACATAAAATTGGTTGGTAATGCACGTATTTGTATTTTTCAGTATTTGTATGTAGTCATGTGAATGACAAACTAAAATGGTGAACATTTACTTTGAATTTATGTTTGTACGTTGGGGGTAATGAATCCTTTAGAGTGGTATGTGAACTTGGGAGTGGGGAGCATTGTATTCTAATTGACTTTATTTTCTTCTGTGTTTTTTTCTCTGTTTTCTATTTTCTATGTCTTGCCTTCTTGTGCATTACTTGAACTTTTTAAATTTTTAAAAAAATAATTCCATTTTGGCTTATCTATAGTACTTTGGGATGTATCTCTTCACACAGATTTTTTAGTGGATGCCGTAGGTTTTACATTACATATATAACTTATCACTTACATAACTCACACTTTATATAACTTATAACTACCACTTTAGCTTAAAGTCTAAAGAAGTACTGCCTCATAGAACTTCCTGTGATGGTATAAATGTTCTATATCTGCTATTCAATACAGTTAGTGTGATTGAGATTCAGAATTTTACATATTTTATATTTAGTTTAATTTTAATTTTAATGTAAACAGGTACACATAGCTTGTGGTTACCATATTGGACAGTGCAACTCTAAAGAAAATGGGGCTATAAGTAAATTAATGCACTAATGGATACATAACTATAAATTGAGATAACTCAGAAAGAATGGAACACAGTTCCATGCAAATTATATAAAAGAGATTGAGTAGGAGTTAACTAGGCAAAGGGAAAGTAGGGAGTGGAGAAGAGCATTCTAGAGTGTAGGAAGTAAGTTCATACTCTGAAGAGACATAGCAGAAAGTACAGAAGAAGGCTAGTTTGCAACAGTGACCAAACAGGAAGTGTTTAAAGTGTGTCTGGAGAGGGAGGAAGGTGCCGGAGACCAGCTCCAGCTGGGTTCAGGGTACCCCAAAGGTGGAGATGGCGTCGGCGATTGGGGGGAGAAGAGAGAGAGAGAGAGAGAGAGAGAGAGAGAGAGAGAGAGAGAGAGA
>NW_007249980.1:963090-966259 GCF_000164805.1 Carlito syrichta
TGAGCTTCTAAAGTTAGCTTGTGTTCATCCTGATCTCAGAGTTTCTATGTTTTGAACTCACAGGAGCTTAATCTAGTTAGTGCTGAGTAGAAAGGGGGAGGAAATGGGGTCAATAGCTCCCAAATGCATCCTAGTGGTCTTGGGGTCAATGGCCCTTCCTGATCCCTAACGCTCAGTGGGCCTCCGTGTCTGGCTCCCAACAGGAAGGGACTAGATCATATTGGTCTTGATGATCTTTACCGTAGGGAGTTTTTAAACTGGAGCTGGCAAAGGGCTTTTACATGATCATGTATGTGAAATGAAAAGTTTACTCTAACTGCAGACTACAGCTTGGAGAACTTAGAAAGAAAGCTAGAATGACTAACGGTCACCCAAATAGGGAGGATATTGCAATAGTTTAGGTGAGGGTAGACAGTAGAGATAGAGACAAGTGAATGGAGATGAGAACTATTTAGAAAATTAGAATAGAGGACAGATTTTGTATGTGAAATGAGGCAGAGCCAAAGCTATAGATTTTGTATTGCAGGAATGGTTGGATGGTGGTCACTAGAGTTTGACCTGGAAACTAAAGGAGATGGGTTTCCCTGTACCAACCCTGACCCTCCAAGCTGAGAAGTAGGAGGAGCAGGAGGGGCAGGGATGTCTGGGGAATAGCTGGATGGAAGCTGGGTTGAGGTCCAGGTCTGACCTGGCCAGGCTCCCTAAGGAACCTGCTAGGCAAGTTTTTCCTCCCCTTTTGCCTGACTTCTGGTTTGGAATTTCCTGGACATTCTAAGTACCTCCCCAAACTGCACCACTGAGCATAGGAGTGGTAGAGAGTTCCAGTTATGGAGTGAAAGTGGGGGAGCCTTTCTGCTGGATGTTGCAGGAAGACTTAGATGTCTACAGAAAACCACATAAGTGAGGAAAAGGAGGTGATTGTTAAGTTCAGAGAAACCAAAAAATTTGCAAGGAAGGAAATGTAATTGTAATTAATAGGTGTTTTTAAGTACAAAGTAGTGTTGATGTTGGTGACCATAGGATACACATGTACACAATGGCAAATAACACCTCTTGGTTCTAAAGAAAAAATCACTATCCAAGAGACTTCATTGCTTGGAGCTGGACTTCCCAGCAGGGCTTACTTAGAAGAATCAGACCCAGTCTTAACATTCACTCACCTGTATCCATGTCATAAACAATCTTGGGAGAGTGAGGTTGTTATAGAGGTCAGGTGGGAAGTAAAAGATTGGAGGTGGGAGACCTTGCCTTTGCTTCCCCTCCAGGTGCTTTCTCTCCATGTTGCCAAATGAGAGAGACTCTTTGAGATCCACTTGGAAAAGATGGCCTCTCCATAGAGCTGATCCATTGTGGCAGCTGGCTTTACCAAAGCAAGTGATATGAGAAAAGAAGAGAGAGAAAGAGAGAGAGAAAGAGGGAGGGAGGGAGAGAGAGAGAGAGAGAGAGAGAGAGAGAGAGAGAGAGAGAGAGACAGAGAGTAAAAATTGAAAAACAAAAGATGAAGCCACAGTGTGTGTTTGTTTTGTTTTTTTTTTTTTGTATAGCAATCTCAGAGGTATATGCCACCACTCCTGTCATAGTCTATTGGTCACACAGGCCAGTCCTGATATAATGAGGTGAGGACTACAAGAATGTGAATATTAGGAGGTAGAATCTTGGGTACTAGCTGTCTCATAATGACAATTATTTTGATTCAAAAAATAAAGAAGGTTAAAGGAATTGAGGGTTTTTGTGAATTCAAAGAAGGCTTTAAAGTGGTAACATCTGAGTAGATTTGAATAAGGTGGCAAAGCATGCTTTATCATTTCTATCTTACCAGTCTCATTAGTTTTTAAAGAACCCCCTATTTATTAGTAGTTTTTAAAAAGCAAGTGCTTACTAGTCTGCTGTGTATATAGGTACATGAAGGGAGATATTTTCCCATCAACTTCTTTTAACTCTTTTTACAATCCATGTATCTATGGCAAATTTCCTTTTCTCATTTCTGATGTTTGCTTTGTTTTCTGTTTTTCTCTTGATGAGAATTATAAAAAGTTTGTCTCTTATGATAGTCTAAGAGCCGGCGATTGAATCTGTTATAAATTAGATTGTTTTTCTGTTTTCTCATTCTAGATGCTTTATTCTAATTTGGGTTAGAATGACAAACTTTGACCTTATGAAGGCAATACTTCACTCTATTAAGTGACACTTACCTGACATGGTGGAAATTTAAGAAGATTTTGCATTTAAAATTCAAAATGTCATGAATTAAACTTCCATATTAAATGCATACCAATACACACAACAGACTAGCAGGCACTCACTTTAAAAAAAAACATTAATAAGAAATTTCCTTAAATAACTTATAAAATAGACTGGTAAGACAGAAAATGATTGAAAAATATAGACAAAGTGTTACTTTTTTTCCCCCCACAGTCTTCTTCGTTGATGATTGTTGTAGTGGTGGTGTGAGAATAGAGAGACATACATGGTTTTAGAAAGTTTTCCTAAAGCAGTAAGTCTTTTTATTTTAGAGTTGTGGGGTACAAGTGAGGATTTACTACTTAAGTATGTGGCATGCAGGTGAAGTCTGGGCTTCTAGCTGGTCCTCTCTCCCCCTGATAGTGGACCAGGTACCCCTGTGTGTTGCCATGTCCCTCCTCCCCAGACTACCCCTCCTTCCCTTACAGTGTCCAGTGTCCGCTGATCCTACCCTTGTGCTAGTGCGCCCAGTGATCAGGGCCTGCTTATGGGTGAGAACATGTGGTATTTTCAGTTTTTTGTTTCTGTGATAGTTCATTTAGTGTGATGGTCTCTAGCTACATAAAAATTGCTGTGAAGTTCATGATTTTGTTATTTATGGCTGTTTTTATTTTTTCTTTTTAACTACTGGAAGAAATATCGACAGCGAATATTGTAAACAGATCTTTTGACAAAGCAATCTCTTTTTTTTTTTTTTTGAGTTGGAGTCTCACTCTGTCACTCAGGCTGGAGAGCTATGGCACACTCACAACCACTCCAGTGTCGACCTGCTGGGCTCCGGTGATCCTTCCACCTCAGCCTTCCAAGTAGCCGGAACTATGGGCATGCGCTACCATGCCCGGTTCCCCGCGGGTTCGAGACCCACCTGGGCAACTTGGTGAGACCTCATCTCTACAATAAATCAAAATTTAGCTGGGTGTGGTAGCTC
>NW_007249980.1:966483-1011619 GCF_000164805.1 Carlito syrichta
CCAACTCAAAAAAAAAAAAAAAATTTGTATTTATTGTAGAGACGAGGTCTCGCCAAGTTGCCCAGGTGGGTCTTGAACCCGAGAACTCAAGCAATCCACTTGCCTTGACCTCCCAAAGTGCTGGGATGACAGGCTGAGCCACCGAGGCCCACTGACAAAGCAATCTTAAAACCTTTAATTTGGAAGCATTTAATTCCTTACAAGTTCATGTCTACTGTTCTTCCCTAAAATAATTATTAGGAGGTGGTGAAGGCAGTCTCTGCTATGCTTTTATATATCTTCATTAATCTTCATCCTTTAAGATAGTCATTATTATTCTCACTTTAGATGAGGAAAATAAGGCTCTGAGAGTTTTAGGTTGTTTGCTATCATACCTAGCAAGAAAAGGAGAATTTGGCTGGGCGCAATGGCTCAAGTCTGTAATCCCAGCACTTTGCGAGGCTGAGGTAGGGGGTTTTCCTGAGCCCACGGGTTTGAGAACAACCTGGCCAACTTGGCGAGACCTCATCTCTACAATAAATAAAAAAATTAGCCAGGCGTGGTAGCGCATGCCTGTAGCTCCTGCTACTTGGAAGGCTGAGGTGGAAGGATCACCAGAACCCAGCTGGTCGATGCTGGGGTGACTGAGTGTGGCACTGCACTCCAGCCTGGGCTATGGAGTGAGATCCAACTCAAAACAAAAAAAGAAAGAAAAAAAGAAAAAGAGAATTTAAACTCAAGTCTGAAGGACTCCAAATTCCTTGCCCCTTAAAACATATAATGCTGCCTTCTACTATTCACCCTAGCAAAAATATGGAACCAACCATGCTGCCCATCAAAAGTGGACTGGATAAAAAATGTGGTACATATATGTGATGGAATATTATGCAGCCATTAAGAAAGACAAAATTATGGACTTTGAAGCAACTTGAATGGATTTAGAGTCTATCATATTGAGTGATCTATCACAGAAACAAAGGACTGAATATCACATGTTCTCACTCACAAGTGGGTCCTGAACATTAATCACAATACTACAAGAGAGGGATTGGCAGTAACCGGACACTGCTGGAGGTGGGATACATCCATCACTAAGGGCACCTGATCCTAAAGCAGAGAAAGTGAGGACCATTTGGAGGCCCAAACTTCACCTGTACGTAGACTACTTATGTGCCTAATCCTGACTTGTACCCCACATCTTTAAAATATAATAAGAAAAAAAATTATGCTGCCTTCCTTATGAAATCCACTCTGGTTTTATTAAGGAAGGATAGAGGACATAGGGAGGGAAAGAATTGAGCAATGATAAGAAAGGGGAAATGGGATATACAGTGAGAGAGAAGAGGCCTAGAATCATATTCATTCCCCTAGACATTTTGGGGGAAATTTTAAGGATTTCCTCAGCAACTACAACTTCCTCACATTCGTTTTATTTCCCTTGTTTCTCTAAAATTACTGGAAAAATGGCTGAAAATACAAAATCTGCCTTTGTGCCATGGAATCGAAAAAGAGAAGAACAATAGAACTCTTTGTCCTGGCAGCTGGCTTGAGAATAAAGGAAGAGGGAAACTTGCTGGAAGCATTGATGAGAAGGGGTACTGGATATTCTTAGCTCGTATTCATGGGCCACTCATATTCTGGACATTCCAGATTCACAAACACCCAGAAAGAAAGATGGCAATCAGAAATTGCATGCTGACTATTTTATTGGTGTGTTGAAGTTGGAGTTCTGACCACTGACCGCACTGTTCCAGTGTCATGGCTTTTTGAAGGACTGTACTCTTCTTATTTATTTTCTGCAACAAATAAAAAAACAAGGAAGTTTACAGACAACACTTGACGTGGAAGTCTAGTGTGTCTAATCTCTTGCTGGTATGACTGCAATGAAGTAGGTAAGAGCCCATCTTCTCTCCCTGTCTCCTTTCTCCCAACACCCCCTTTCCTTCTTAATTTGTTATTTGTTCACTCTTTTTATGTTTCTGCACATAATGTACACTAAATTGTTGCTTAGATGATGAACATAAAAGATTACTCTTACAGTGTTCATATTTTGGTTGCTGCTGAATATAATATGTTCAAGGATACATTTACAAAGATGCTCACTGCAACATGTACCCAGAAAAGTGAAACCAGCCTCAATGTCCAGAGACAGGGGTTGGTTAAAACATCCAAATCATGGCACAGCTACACAATGGAGTAGAATAAAATTTAAGAAAAAAATAAGGCTAAACAAACAAACAAAAACAACAACAACAAAAACCACGGAAGAGATCCATATATCTCTATGAACCGATATGGATGTTTTCTAAGAAACATGTGACTTGAAACAACCAACATGCAGATATGTATGTAAAATATGGTATCGTTTGTGGGAAAAAATGGTATATGTTAATGTGCACCTACATATTTCCAAGAGAATGTCTCAAAGAATTAATGGTGTCAGCTTTTGGGAAGGGTATAGGAGGTAGGATGAGACATGCCTTTACAATTTAGTTTCATACCTGTCTGCTCAGTTAATATATATTTTTACTTCGAACATGTTTTTATTTAAAAAAAATCAGATAACATTTAGCAGCACCAAGCCAAGGTATCATTTAGCAGGAATAGTGAACCTGGTGTGAAGAGGACTGAGCAAAGTGTGCTCAGGTTGAAACCTGAGGTGGTGAGTCCTTGAGTCTAGGCACAGGAGGCAAAGGACTAAAGGGAAAACCTGGTTCTATTTCCTCATTATCAACCCAGTTTTAGCAGGTAATTCAAAAGAAAAATGAAATTTAGGGACAGTGTTTCTCAAAATCAGAATTAACTTGGGTAGCTGGTTAAAAATACAGGGTCTTGCTACCATATCCCAGAATATCTAAATAGAAATCTTAAAAATGGGACCTGGGACTATACAAACTCAACACGTTTGAATTTGTTTCATGGACACAATAAAGTCTGAGAACTGTAGCCGTGAGAGGCTTTGATAAAAAATGAACTGGAATCACTCCTGCCTTTGAATTCTAGATTACTGGGGTGATTTACCTTGGAAAAATCTTGGTGGTCTATTCTCCTGGAAAGGTGGTGGTGGTGGTCCCTGGGGCCTTCCAGGAAGAGGTGGGGGAGGGCATCCTTGATTGCCTCCTGGCCGGGGTGGTCCTTGTTGATTTCCAGGATGAAGTGGGGGAGAACTATGGTGATGGCCTCCTGGTCGGGGTGGACCTTGTTGGTTTCCAGGGCAAGATGGGGGAGAATGTTGGTGGCTGCCTCCTTGTAAGGGTGGTTTTTGCTGAGGACCATCATCTTGGTTTCCATCATCAGCAGGAGGTTTAGGTGGGAGTCCTCCAGATGGTGGTCTCTGGGGTTTCTGATCTGGACTTTCACTTGAGTTCCCAATGTCTGTGTATGTAATACACAAGAATGGCCGAACTCAGTGATGGAAGACTCTCCTCCTTCAGCCTCTCTGATCTTACCACACAACCCATTTCTCCCAGCACCTTCCTTTCAACTGCCAACCCTCCTTCTGTCTACTGCTTCCTTATGCAGATCTCTTAAATAGTATACTTTTTTTTTTTTTGAGTTCGATTCTCACTCTGTCACCCAGACTGGAGTGCAGTGGCCGCTCCCGGCCACCGCAGCCTCGCCTGCTGGGCTCCGGCGATCCTTCCGCCTCAGCCTTCCGAGTAGCCGGAATTACAGGCGCGCATTACCACGCCCGGCTAATTTTTTGATTTTATTGTAGAGTTGAGGTCTTGCCTGCCCAGGCGGGTCTCGAACCTGCGGGCTCAGGTAGTCCACTCACCTCAGCCTCCCAAAGGCGCGGGATTACAGGCTGAGCCACCACGCCGGCAATAGTATGCTCTTGATAGCAAATGTCTCATTTCTTTGCTGTGATACATGAGTGTATCCTTAAAATTGGCAAAAAGGTAGGTTTTGGAAACCTTAGAATTCCTAGAGAATGTCTCCCAGGACAGAACGGAAGGAAAGGGATCATGAATATTTATTATGTTGTCAGTTATATTTCAAGCCACTGTAATAACTTGCTAACTCTGGCCCCACCTTTGGGCATGTGTAGAAACTAGAGCTGGTTCCCCAGGCTTCAAGAACCAAGTGGAGAAATACTGAGAGAGAGAAAAGAAAGATGAAATGAGGGCCCACACAGGAGTCATTACATAGTTGTGGCAAATTTAGTATCAGTCATAGAGACACAGGTGAGTGGATCAACAGAGAGAAAAGGGACCCAGACACTAATTTTTTTTGCAATTCTTTTTGAAGCCATGAAAGCTGTGGAGAAGAACATAGAGAATAAAGGATGCAGTTGAGGGACTTTCAGTATAAGGAGGAGTAAGAATTAAAACATTTTCCATTTGTCTATCACCTCCTAGCAGTCATTCCTGACCTGGGAGAATAGGCAGTCCACTCTTGTCATCAAATCCAGGAATATCTGTATTCAAATTGGTGGCCCTGCTCCTGGTCCTCAGAGTTAAGGTTGGGTGTGCTTTGTCTATATCTTTAGGGGCACTAACGTTAATCAATTTATGACAAAAAATATGGTTATAAGAAGACACCACAGGTTAAACACGTGCAAGTGACTTTAACAGACATTTCTCAAAAAAACAAAAACAACAACAAAAAAGAAGACGCTGGAGAACTGATAAATTCCTGAGGATAAAAAAAGAAAGAGAAAGTTGATTGAGGATTAATGGTATTTACCTGTACTTATGATGGTAACGTCTTCTTGGATGACATCTAGGAAAAGAAGCATAGGACTCAGTGAGAATTTATGTCACGAGTCTTTCAGGGCTCACAAATGTTTTATAGGAAAAGGGCACGTCTGACCACACCCTGTGCGTCCTCTAAATTAACTTATCAGTCACTGGAAAGGGAGGAAGATGTAAGGGGGAGGTAGGGTTGTTACCATATAAAGTATTAACCACAAATTCAATGTAGAAACCCCCCTTTTTATCACTCCTGGGATCCCTCAAACCATAGTGCTAACTTAGGGTAAGTACTCTTGATATTTCAATGTCATATTTTAGTATTCTTCTGTCCTCTTTCCTCTCAAAATGTGCTTATATTAACATCCTTACAGGAGGGGTAACCAGGAGTAAACATCTGATCATAATCTTTCACATACTATTCACAGCACATTGAAATATTAAATATGGGTGAGAGAAAGCTGAGAATATTGGGCTATGATAATACTATATCTCTACGTCGAGAGAGACAAATTTATTTTCCAGTTCTTCATCTCTGCAGTAGCTCTATCTGTGTTTATCTCCTTCATTGATTCTGCATCCATTGTACAAGGCCACTGTCATCACTGTCTACTTGGATTGCTGTAATACCTTCACAGCTGGACTTTCTTGGTCAGTCTCGCCATTCTCCACTGCATCCTTCACAGCACGAGAGAGGTCTTTCTAAAAATGCAAATCTTACCTCATCCTTCATGTGGTCAAAATTCTTTATTGGATCTCCATGTACTTTAAGAATAGTATAAGGTCTTGGCATAGAATGAAGACCTAACAGATCTTTTTTCTTGGTCTGGGAACTCGGCAGCCCTCTCTTTCTTTCTTCTCATCCCTCTCCCCTCCCTCCCTTCTCTCCTTCTGCAGAAATGGTGTGATCCCCTAAGCCCCAGGCACAGCCAAGGTGCCCCACCTCCAGCCTTTTCGTTTTTCTTTTTTACCATTTTCTGTGCTCTGAGCTGAGGTCAGGGCCAGCAAGGTCACTGAGAGCAGGACCAGCAGCATCTTGGAGGAGATTCAGAAGTTGCTCCTAGTTCTATGATTAGAGAAATAGGGCAGCTGCCTTTATAAAGAGGATTAGAACAATGGTACTTTTGAGCTCCTTACTGGGTGGGCCTTGCTACCTGATAGGCTAGGTTCTATTCTACTCATGGTAAGTCAAGTGCATCCCTTACTTCTCTTTGGGACTTTAGCCAGCAGGATGGGGTGGGTATGATATTAGTGTCTCATTTCTAAAAGGCACAACCTGTACTTGGGCAAAGTTTTCAAAGGCACAGTGTCTAAGCAATCAGCACAGACATTAGAATTGAAGTTTGTTTATCATTTGGTTTCTTAGCCTGTTTAGTGAGACTGTTGCTTGGTCCTTCCGCTGCTTTGCTTGTTTCTCTGTGTGTGCATGTGTGTATGCATATTTGTGTCAGCAGCGATCCTATAGCCAGAATTGAACATGGTCAATATCTCTAGGTATTGTTGTAGGACACAGGTGATAAAACATTGTGTTTATTTATATCTTTGGGAATTATTAGAGCAAAGCGGCCATGGAAGCCACCATGGAATTTTAGAGCTGAACAAAATGAATGCACAGTTTCTTGAGTGAGTCCTGCTATTTCATGTTTCAATTTAAAAAATTTTTTTTTCTTTTTTTGAGCTGGAGTCTCACTCTGTTGTCCAGACTGGAGTGCAGTGGCCGCTCCCGGGCTCTGGCGACTCCTCCCTCTGCCTTCCAAGTAGCTGGAACTACAGGCGCGTGCTACCATGCCCGGCTAATTTTTTGATTTATTGTAGAGATGAGGTCTTGCCAAGTTGCCCGGGTGGGTCTCAAATTCGCGGCCTCAGGCAATCCACTCACCTCAGCCTCCAAAAGGCGCGGGACTACAGGCTGAGCCACCGAGCCTGGCTGCTATTTCATGTTTCAAAGACTTCTCCCATGCTCTTCCCCTTTTCTAGGATGCTCTGTAAGATTCAGTTGAGCACTTTTTTCTTCCAGGAAATGTTTTAAGTCACCCCACTGATAATTTAATGGCAATGATTATACTCTTCAATTAGGTAGTGTGATATTACTTCCAAAGTTTTATTTGCATTGTACTGATGCATTTTTAGCCAGTTTCTATATGGTTTTCTTAAAATTGTTTCTTAACACAGGAGATTGTCTCTGCAATATTCTGTTATTCATTCTTCCTCACTCTCCTGAAATTAATTTGTTAATATATTAGTTTCTGCATCCATCAAACTTGTGTTTATTTAGTCACTCTTATGCTTGACTTTTTATTTTTTGGCTGTGCATTTTAAGAGGATTTTAAAAATTAATTTTCTAAATCAGAATCTATTCTATTCATCACTAGCTTTGTTTTATTTTTGTTATTAAAATCTGACAACAAGGCACTATGTTTCCAGAAACTCTTTTTAGGGTTCTTGCCTTGGTAGCTCTCTTTTCAGCTGTTGGTTCTTCTCTTCTGTTATATCTAGTGGTTCCCTACTCATCCTTTTATCTTTTTCATGGATAGTCTACATGAGTCGGCATCACAGGCTGCCAGTTATCATTCCAGACCTTGTGCGGGTCTTGTGTAATTGTTCAGTTTTTATGCAGGATGGTGGTAACTTGAAGAAAACTTGTTTGGAGGTGTAGTGAGGGGGGGTGGGGATGTGACTGGAAATCCTAAGATAGGGCCCTTGACCACTGTGGATACATGGATTCCATGCTGTGCATATAAGGGTCTGGTCTGGTCCTTCTGAAGGGTCACAGGTATTACAGCAAAGCTTCTTAATACAGTGGGGTTTGCTATGGATAACTTTGCCCTTGTAAGGTGACGAGGCAGATTCCCTCCCCTCCACCAGGCATAATTATGGATGTATTCTGAAGCAGGAAATAACAGCAGTTCTCAGATATTCTCTGGCTATTTGGAAAGTGGAACGGTTCTGCTGGGTTTTATGGACTTTATGAGAGGCCGAGAGTTGTTGCTTGGTTCTAGCAGGTCCCACCATGTTACTGGGATGACTGTCTCTGGTTTCTCCTGACACATTTGGAAAGGGAAACTGGAGGGGAGCAGTCATGCCTAGGTGGCTTATGGTAGACCTTTAGGTAGAAAAAAAGGTCAGAGTGAATGAGGAGGGGGGAGTACCAGGGTGATTTGCCTCATTGTTTTGGTGGCTGCAGAAGTCCTGGTGGAAGGGAGGCTTCTCCTTGCCTGGTGAGTAAAGGAAGAGACCAGGTGATGCTTCCAAATATCACTCAACTCAGAGACCCTTGCCCTGACCTTCTGCAAAGTCTACAGAGAATGAAAGAGATCAGTGTGTCAGGGAAGAATAAATATCAGCTATGGACTCACCACATACAACTAAAACAGAAATTTCAGAAGAGCTAAAAGAGACACTGTCAGTGAGTTTGGGTGGGGAACATAGCAGGCGCTTCGACACCTTTAGATGAGTTGAAGCCTTCAAGCCATCTACTTGCCTTCTAATTTGGAAGGAAATTTGACGTGATCCTAATAGGGTTCTTGATTTCCACGCCCTAAAACCTATTCTCCCCTCAATTAGTTTACTGTGGCTACTCTAACAGAATACCACACACTGGGTGACTTAAACAAAAAAATTTATTTTCTTACAGTTCTGGAGGGTCAAAGTCAACTGAACCAGTCAACAGGTCCAGTTCTTCTGAGGTCTCTCTCCTGGGCTTCCAGGCTACTTTCTTGCTAGTCTTTATTTGGGGTTTCCGCTATCACATCCCCTACCTCACCATGGTGTCTCACTGTGGGTCCTGATGTCTTCTTGCAGGGACACCCTTGAAATTGGATTAGGGCTACCCTGATAGTTTCATTTTAACTTTAAAGGCCTTGTCTCCAAATATAATCATATTCTGAGGTACTAGGGGTTAGGGCTGCAACGTAAGAATTTGGTGAGGACACTATTCAGTTTATAACACTTCCCTGTCTTTTATCAGTCAATAACAGTTGTTTCACTCAATTGTTCAAAAACACAGGATTCATTTTTGCCTTTCATGTCCTTTAGACACTGCTTATCAGCAGATTTAGTTGGCTCTACGTTACAAATACCTCCTAAATATGTGCACTTGCACAATCTCTACAAGTCCCTGATTCAATTCATCAGTTGCCTGGGGGCTAGTCTTGGAAACATTCTTGTTCTACTGACTAGTCTTGGTAACATTCTTGTCCTACTGCAAATCATAGCAGTTATCACAACAGAAAAGCGATCTTTTTTTTTTGAGTTGGAGTCTCACTCCATCACCCAGGTTGTAGTGCAGTGGCACGCTCATGGCCACCCCAGCGTTAACCTGCTGGGCTCTGGTGATCCTTTCACTTCAACCTTCCAAGTAGCCAGAACTACAGGCATGTGCTACCATGCCTGGCTAATTTTTTTATTTATTGTAGAGGTGAGGTCTTGCCAAGTTGCCCAGGCTGTTTACAAACCGTTGGGCTCAGGCAATCCTTTCACCTTGGCATCCTAAAGTGTTGAGATTACAAGTTTGAGTCACCGCACTCAGGCAAAAGCTATCTTTTAATAATACAAATTGGATATCATATTTTTGCTTAAAATCCTTTAAGCTTTTCCTTCTTTACTTTTAGTAAAATGTAAATTTCATACCTCTGTTCTTTTAAAACCATATGTCCATCTCTTTCTTCTTTAAAAATTTTTTTAATTTTAAAGATGTGGGGTATAATTCAGGGTGAGGTATACAAATATTCATTATGAAGATACCCTTGTTGATAAGGTGTGCCCCCTTCCCTGGCAGTTTTCCACTGCTGCCAATCCCACCCTTCCCCCCGCAGTTTCCCATTACTGCCAATCCCTTACTTATAGTATTATGATAATTGTTTAAGGTCAGTTTATGAGTGAGAACATGTGATACTCAGTTCTTTGTTTCTGTGATAGAACACTCCATATTATAACCTCTAAATCCATCCAAATTGCTGTGGAGTTAATAATTTTGTCCTTTTTTATGGCTGCATAAAATTCTATTGTGTTTATGTACCACATTTTTTTTTTTTTTTTTTTTTGAGTTGGAGTCTCACTCTGTCGCCCAGACTGGAGTGCAGTGGCCGCTCCCGGCCACCGCAGCCTCGACCTGCTGGGCTCCAACAATCCTTCCGCCTCAGCCTTCCAAGTAGCCGGAATTACAGGCATGCGCTACCACACCCGGCTGATTTTTTGATTTATTGTAGAGATGAGGTCTCACTGCCCAGGTGGGTCTCGAACCCGCGGGCTCAGGCAATCCACTCACCTCAGCCTCCCAAAGGCGCGGGATGACAGGCTGAGCCACTGAGCCCGGCTTGTACCACATTTTTTAAAATCCAGTTCTCTTTCGATGGGCAGCACGGTTGGTTCCATGTTTTTGCTATTGTAAATAATGCTGCAATAAACATGCAGGTGCAGGTATCTTTTTCATGGAGTGATTTGAGTTCCTCTGGGTATATTCCCAGTAGGAGGATTGCGGGGTCATATGGAAGGTTGATTTTTAGATCTTTTAGGAATCGCCAAACTGTTTTCCACAGAGGTTGTCCTCACCAGTCATCAAATAAATGCAAATTAAAACCACACTGAGATACCACCTAACTCCAGTCGGGATGGCCATCATCAATATTTCAAAAGCAACAGATATTGGAGAGAATGCGGGGGAAAGGGAACATTTCCACGCTGTTGGTGGGAGTATAAATTAGTACAACATCTCTTTCTTGAAGAGTGGTAAACTCTCCAAATGAGACAGGCAGCAGAATCTTCTTCAACTGTATCATGGTTGTTTGGTACCCTAAGGGGTGGTTTACCAGGAAAAATGAACACTGACAGAGTGAATAATCTTGTGATGAGGGTGAGTGAATTGCGTTGGGCACCTCTGGTCTCAGAGAAGTTCACAAAAATTGGAAAAATTGTTGTGTTCTTTGAATAGATTAAACATAACTGACGATATAGTTAACAAATGCAATTGTCGCTAAAAGGGAAAATTTTGAATGTTCACAACACAAAAATGATAAATGTTTTGGATGACTAATATGCAAATTATCTTGGTTTGATTGTTATACATTGTATACATATTTTGATATATCACTCTGTATCCCATAAATATGTATAATTATTACATGTCAGCTGAAAAAAAAAGTAAAAAGAAAGTTAAAAAAACCCACAATTGTCTTTCAGAATCAAACATTGCTTAGTTTTTTCTAGAAATCAAGATGCACGATCTTGATGGTGATTCATGTAATTTAATTTGATGTTGGTGCTCCATAAATATATATTCCAGAATTATTTTACCTTTCCTATATTCTATCAACCTTTCCTAGCCTAGGCTGTTTATAATAAGAAACATTTATTAAGCATTTGCTATATGCAATTAATCCTTAGTGCCATCTTGCTAGGCAGGTATGGTTGCTAGTATTTCAGTTTTTCATATGCAATGACTAAGGCATAGCCAAGTCTGCTGCGAAGGTAGTATGTAGTATAGTCAGCAGTCTCTGTGACTGTTCTCACTGTGTTCCATAGCCTGCTCACTATTTATTTTGAAGATGAGAGAAAATGAAGACCAGAAAACAGATAAAAGTACTTGTATTTGTAGATGGTTATGATAAAACCTTTCCTGGTTGGGTGTCCTATTATAGGTCCTCATGCCTATAATGCCAGCACTTTGGGAGGCTGAAGTGAGAGGATTACCTGAGCCCAGGGGTTCGAGAGCAGTCTGGGTAACTTGGTGAGACCTCATCTCCACAATAAATCAAAAAATTAGCCAGGCATGGTGGCATGTGCCTGTAGTTCTAGCTACTTGGAAGACCGAGGCAGAAGGATCACCTGAGCCCAGTAGGTTGAGGCTGTAGTGGCCATGAGTGTGAGATTCCAACTCAAAAAAACTTTTCCTGAGGTCTTAAGAGGTGAGGTGAGGGAAAAGTCTTTTCTTAAGTAAATACATTTCCTTAAAAATCAAACACATTTACATAGGCTTCTAATGTCCTGTTTTCCCCTCCCCTTTATATGAAGATACTCATATAAATGAATTCCTTTTTTGTTGCAATTACAAAACCCTGTCAGTATGGATCACGCATGTGCTTCTCTATGCCTGCTTTCATGCATTTTTCTGGGGAGGCATACTTATATTGACTACATTTATTGATATCCTTTTAAATAGACTAAACTTTCAATCTTTGACTCACAGTGAATCTAAAAATTTAGAAAGTCAAGAGGGAGACTGGTCAGAGAGTTTCTCTCGTTTTTTTTTTCCTTATTTTTTATTTTTTTATTTTTTTGAGTTGGAGTCTCACTCTGTTGCCCATACTGGAGTGCAGTGGCCGCTCCTGGCCACCGCAGCCTTGACCTGCTGGGCTCCGGTGATCCTTCCGCCTCAGCCTTCCAAGTAGCTGGAACTACAGGTGCGTGCTACCACGCGTGGCTAATTTTTTATTTATTGTAGAGATGAGGTTTCGCCAAGTTGCCCAGGCAGGTCTGGAACCCGCGGACTCAGGCAATCCACTCACCAAAGCCTCCCAAAGGCACGGGATTACAGGCTGAGCCACTAAAGGATAAATTTGTATATATTGCACGGCTTTCAGTCTTCTATCTGAAAGTGTCTTCTGTGTCTGGGCCTGAAAGCTGGTGCTGCTTCCTTAGTGGTTGAGGCTGTAGAAGGAGGTACTGCTTGCCAGCCCTATCACCGACTATCTGTAGCCTCAGCTCATGACGTCTTTAGCAATGTCAAAGGTGTCATGAATCTTTTAATTGTTCTTTCTCTCAGTTCATAGAGAAATATGATCACAACTTTTTTGGTATGACATGCAAAGTGTATGAGATACACATCTTCCCCAAACTTTTATGAAGATTTATGAAAAGCAAGTAAGCAGATATCCTTAAAAGAGGGATTTTGTTTATGTGTTAAATGAATGATTCACTTTTCTTGAAGGTGAACATAGAGCTTTTCTCTTAGATCTGAGGCTTTTTTCCTTCTGCTAGGGAATATTGGTGGTAACATAAATTACTACCATATTTTGTTAATTTTAAGACACATATGTGTATCTGACACCTTGGAAATTGGGATGTGTGGCACACTTCGTTTCCAAAGATGGTCACAAAGTACCCTTCATCTAATGTTTACATCTTATAATAGGACCTTGATATTATCTCTTTAAGGGGTAAGGTCTGTTTCCTCCCCCTTGAGCCTGTGTAGAATCTGACCAATAGAATATATCAGAGTGATGCTTTGTGACTTTTGAATTTAGACCCTGTACATGCCATGTAATTCCAACTTTTCTTTTAAGAATCTGGCCACACACTATGAGAAAGTCCAAACAAGCTCTTGCATGTAGACCTTGTAGAGTTCCTGTGCTTGTGCTCGGCCTGACAGCTCAGTTGAGGCTTCAATCAGTTGTCAGCATCAATTACTGGGTATGTGAGTAAAGAAGCCTTGCAGTGATTCCAGTGTTCAGTTGTGGTCCCCTCCAGTTGTAGTCCCCTAAAGTCTTTCTAAATGAGTCCCTAGCAATGCAGAACAGAGAAAAGTCACATATTCTGTGCCTTGTTTGAATTCCAACCTATGGAATCCAGGAGCGAAATAATATTACTCTGATGTCACAAAGTTTTCAGGTGGTTTGTTCTAAGCAATACTAACTGGAGCAGGATGATTCTCACAATGTGTAATGTGTGGCACCTTAATTGGCTGTGATTTTCTTTCTTAGTGGCACATAAAATAACCATGTTTTGGACAATCCATAGTATCTGAGGTTCAGTGAAATACAATGAGGATGAAAAGTCTTTACATGGTGGTGTCAACAATATCTAAGGACACTAATACTGCTTTTGTGTATTTTATAGATCAAATCCATAAATATCAATTGTATACCAAAAATTGGAATTCTTAGCCAGTATCTGTAGTCATAAAATGTTAATATGTACTTTCTAAAAATAACTGTACTAATTTATGGTGAAAGGAGCAGTATATGAAAATATTGGTTTACTCACGCCTTCTCCTTTCCTTGATAGCTGTTACTTTTATATTTTTGCAACTCTGATGTACATAAAAGTTGCTTAATATTTTTTCTTTTGATTCGGAGTCTCACACTGTTGCCCAGGCTGGAGTGCAGTGGCATGCTCACAGCCACCGTAGCCTTGATTTTCTGGGACTCAGATAAACCTTCTGCCTTAGCCTTCCAAGTAACTGGAACTACAGGTGTGCACCACCACACCTGGCTAATTTTTTGATTTATTGTAGAGACAAGGAATCACCAAGTTGCCCAGGCTGATCTTGAATTCCTGGGCTCAGGCAATTCTCTTGCCTCGACCTCCCAAATTGCTGGGATTATAGGCCATCTCATCTGGCCATAAAAGTTATTTAATCTTAATGTATGATTTCCCTGATTATTGGTGAGAATGAAATTTCTTTTGTATGATTATTGGCCCTTTATGTGTCCTTTTGTGTGTGTGTGAACTGATTGGAAGAAAGATAGTTCACAGGTACTATTTGGGTAAATCAAATATGGCTGTCTTGTTCAAAAGACAGAAAGGGGAGACAGAAAGAACACCTCATGGAGGGCCCAGCACATTAACTGGAACAGTGGAAGTGAATGCCTAATGTCCATGGTTATGGACGATGAGTCTGAGTTAGGGAGAGTCAGACTTTCTGGAAACCAAATTGCCCCAAAAGACTCAGCAGTTTTTTGTTTTTTTTTTTTGAGTTGGGAGTCTCACTCTGTCGCCCAGACTGGAGTGCAGTGGCCGCTCCCGGCCACCGCAGCCTCGACCTGCTGGGCTCCGGCGATCCTTCCGCCTCAGCCTTCCCAGTAGCCGGAATTACAGGCATGCGCTCCCACGCCCGGCTGAATTTGTTTTTTGATTTATGTAGAGATGAGGTCTCGCTGCCCAGGCAGGTCTTGAACCCGCGGGCTCAGGCAATCCACTCACCTCAGCCTCCCAAAGGTGCGGGATTACAGGCTGAGTCACCGAGCCCGGCAGACTCAGCAGTTTTTAAGTCAGGTGAGATGCCTGTGTATGTGAGTGAGCTGATGTGGAGTAACGCCACATACCTCATATGACCAGGGGCGTCATCTAGCTAGGAGGTTCATAATTTTCAATATGCCTGCAGAGTAAAGTAAACACTTGACGATGGGAATGGTCTCACCCTCTGCTCTTCAGTCTAGCATAGCCTGTCCTGGAACATTCCTGAACACAGAGCTATAGAACTGAACAAAGAACGAGAACCCAGATATCTTTGGAAATATTGCCAATAGTCTCTTATATCAGCCAAAGTGTCTGTTCTATAATAACACTTACTTACTTTAATATTGGTTATTATGTAGTTTTCTTATTGCCTGGTTTAATTTCTTTGTATATTTGTGGAATTCCATTTTACGTATGATATATCTTTTGTAAATATTTTCTCCTAATCCTTTGGATGTCTTTGTTAATGGTATATTTTAATATTAATATAAAGACTTGTAAGTTTTGATGTAATTAAATATCAAAATCTTTTCTTTTATATCTGTGTGCTTTGTATATTGTTTCAGAATTCCTTTCCGACCTTCCATAAACACCCCTACTTCACTTCCCCACCTCACCATCATAAGCATCCTTGTTCTTCTTCCTCACCTCAGCATCATGAGCATACACACATTAAAAGTCACATTTACCTCTTTAATTCATTTGATATTAATTTTTGTGGTTACTATGTGATAGAGCTCTAAAATTCATGTTTAAACATAATCAGATTGGTAATTGTCCCCAAACAACCACGAATAACCAAATTTTCTTCAGTGATTGATGTGATCTTAACCATATATTAAATTTCTATACATGCACAGCTCTATAGTGAATGATTTATTGATCATTTTATTGTGCCTAGCACAGCAACAAATGTTCTATATTCATTAGCAATTTTAGTTCTTATATTAGCCTTTTGATGACTTCTTGCATTATGTTCACTTATCAGATAAAGGAACGAAGCTTAATATAATTCAGCGAGTTTCCAAAGCCAGACACTTTATAAGTATCAGCATAGTTAGGAAATACAATGGAAAGAGAGACAGCGGGAAAGAGATAGACATAGATATAGATAGAATGATAGAGACAGAGATAGAGAGAGAGAGAGAGAGAGAGAGAAAGAGAGAGAGAGAGAGAGAGAGAGAGAATGACAGAACAACCTTATTCATTAGAGTGATTTAAAATTTTCTAGAATTAAGTAACAGGAAATGCACAGGATTTAGTTGAAGAAAAATGACCAAACTTTGATGCAGATTTTACTTAAAATATAACCTTCATCTAGTCATTTTAATTCTTGTTTATATTACTTGTTTGCTGACATTTTCCTCTTATTCTCATTGTCCTTAGGTATTAATTCCTTTTAAATTTCTGTATTATAATTTTGTTGGGACATTAAGAAATAGTAAAAATAAAGGCAAGTGTTCAGTGCTTGAGGTATAAATAAAAAACATGAGTGATTTTTCTGAGATGAAGTGTAATGCTGTTACTCTTTGGTTTAATACTCTTTGATAGCAATATTTGTTAGATTATTAAAATAGAAAACAGTGTTTTTATCACCTAAAATTGTTTCTAGGGCTGCAAAAATAAGTTTAACCAGTTCCCTTAGGTTAAAAGGATGCATTCTTTGACATAGCTTTATAGAGTTTCTATAAATGGTCCTTTTCCTTGTTTCTTTTTCTTTTTAAGTTTTTTTTCACGCTACGTTACAAGCAGTCTGCTCTTATCTGTGTTCCTAATTTTAACAGAATAATCTGCACCAACATTTTTAAAAAACTGGCTTCATTAAATGTAACATGAGTTTATAAACAGATGGTTGTTTTCAGAAGGTTGATCAGTAAACCCAACTTATTTTTGCAGCCCTCGAAACAATTTTAGGTGATAAAACACTGTTTTCTATTTTAATAATCTAACAAATATTGTTTCCTATACCAGATGTCCATTGTTTCAAGTCTACCAGTGAAGAGTCATTAGAACTATTAAATAAGTCTCTTGATATCATAGAAAAATTATTAGTCCCTTTCAGTAAACAGACTTGGACAGAAATCAAATTTGTGATAAGATGTGGAAAAAGTTTGGATTGCTTTTAAATTCTCACTAAATAGCTCTGTTTTCCACCAAACTCAGCCTATACTTATTTTCCTGATTGTCTAAAAAATGTCTTTACATTTTTGTAGAACACATGCAAGCTTATTTAAATTAGAATCCAAAAAAGGTTGATGTGTTGCATTTTGTCAGATTTGAATTTTTTTTTTTTTTTATAAAGCAACTGAAGCTTAAGTTTTGGGTTCTCTCGTTTGCACAAGTCCCTTCCGTGACTCCGTAAGGGGCTTATCAAATTTATGTCCATAATTTTGTGTTATTTTTCTTAAAGAGAGCAATCCAAGTTGCATCAACCTTAGGCTCCTCTAAATCTGTATTCTTTCCTATGTTTGATAGTTATGTTTTATATCTAGCAAAGTCACAGCCTTTCTCATTTCTTCTCATTTCATTAACTTGGTGTAAGTAAGTCACATGTCCTTAGAATAATTCTACATTTTAGATTTGTTGAGTGTTTTTTTCGGTGTCATTTAACTTCATATTCCATCCCCTGTGTTTCCTGGAACCTGGAAGCTAGTTCTAAAGGCTTTTGAATTTAGACTGGTGGTTTAATTATTGACTATATTTCTCACTACTCCCCCATCCCACTTCATGTTCTACCCACATTAAAAATCTTTCTATTCTTCACGGGCTCCATGTTTTATCTCAACTTTAATGCTTTGTATATTCTGTATGGAAATTCTTTCCATCAGTTTTATTGCTTAAATTCGATCTTTCCTTCTGAAATGTCTGTAAAACTTATAATCGCCTGTAATAACTTGCTTGATACAAGTAACTGCATTTTTGTTAAAAATCCTCCATCTTAGCTGCTTGCCACCCAGAAATAGCCACCACCCTGCCCCTGCCGTGTGTGACTAAAATAAGTTTCTTGTACTCACAGACCCACATTCCTGTTTCCTATAAACTGTTTCTCCTGATCGTTTGGAAACCTCCCTAGCCACAGGTTCCATGTAATTGTATGCTTTGCTAACTGACTCGAATGTTATGCCTTGCAAACGCGCGCCATTGTTACATTCTCATATTATAAGCCTATATTTTGTTAGTAACCTAACCAAGATAACTCCATTGTATAGTAGTCCTTGTCTCCTTGTAACTGCCCTAATTGTTCCAGTCACCAGCTGTGCCTGGGATGTAGAGTTAATCAAAACTCCCTAACAATCAAAAGTTCCCATTTTGGTTGCTAAGTTGCTAGTTTATGGTTGCTATGGTTGCTAAGTTGCTATGTATCCTTGTGGTTTTTGCCTTTACAAGCCCACGGCCGGCTTCACTCCAGGCCAAGCGCCCTTTAGGACAATAGTCTGCTCTCGGTGGCCCGCATAAATAAAGGACTCAAATTCTCTGCGTGATGGCAATCTACCTTCTCCACTCCGGTCATAACAGTTCCAGTTTTAGTTTGTGTTCCCACCACTCCTTGCCCCACAATACCTTCTAGATCTCACTGTTCTGTGGTTTCTGTACCTTGCTTGCGGCTGCTGTTTGTTTGAATATGCAGTAAGGGGAAAATATCATATTCTTTTACTTTTCTCTATCTTAGCTTAGTCTCTTTCTATTATCCTAATTATGTTTAATTCTAGTCAACTCAAAGCAAACCCAGTTATTTCAGGGTTCTTTCATTCCCACCCCCATCTAACCTTCTTCCTGGGGTAGCTTGTAATTTTATCAAGTCATTAGTGGGGTTGGGCTGTGCCAGAGTATGGGTCAGCTGCTGCTGCATCTTTTTTCCCATGTCTCCATTGGTTGGTCCCACACTGGCATTGGTTGAACTTTTTGAGATCGTTCCTGTCTTCGGTTCTTAGTCTACTCTGACATCTACCACTGTGTCCCTCTGTTCAAAGAATTACCAGTCTGTCTGGTTCAGCCATTGTCTGGGCCATCATCCTACCTATCTCGGTCACTGGGAAAAAGGTTTTACCCTTTACTGAGCCATAGTAGGGTACACAGAGACCATTTGTCTAAGCATCTTTATTCAGTCATTTTTTTCTTTAATTCTTTTTAAAGCTTTTTGAGGTATAATTTGTATACAAAATTGTACACATTTAAGGTATACATCTTGATGAGTTTAGCCCTATGCATTCACCTGTGATACCATCACCACCACCAAAGTACTAAGTATATTCTGTCATTTTTTTCCTATTAGACTTGCTGCCTTCTCAGGCTTCACCAGAAGGGCAGATACAAATATCTTCTGCTTTCTTTCTTCCAAACTTATTTGAGGGTCTGTTACTCCTTCCTGGGTGTTTCAAATTTCATGTAGGTTTTGGGTCTGTGGGATAGGTTGTATGGGGCCCTTCCCAGAGACCTGAAAATTATCTCCCTTCATTGCTTTCCTCTTAGGGCTTCTTTCCTACCCTCAAGTCCAGGGAATTTTTATCTGTGGCAAAAACTCTTGCTTTCCAAGTATTTTTTAAAACTTGGAGATCCTCAGGTTTGAGCTGGATGCTCCAGAAGATCTTTCAGGTAATAGCTGTCAATCCAAAGGGGTAGGGATAAGGTCCAGTCCCATGAATATGGGCACCTAAAGGTTTACTGTGGCTAAATCTTCACTCAAAAATCTAGAAAGTAGATAATACCACTAAAGCAAGTATTAATTTTTATCAGAGACACACAGTGTAGTTTCACATGAGGAAAATTAGTGCTTCAGTAATGAATTTAAAGATATGCCCACTCTCACCCCCCTTTTGTTCAATATTGTATTGGAAGTCCTAACCTGGGCAATTAGACAACAGAAGGTAATCAGGGGCATCCAAATAGGAAAAGAGAAACTCTTTGCTGATGACATGATTTTATACCTTGAAAATCTAAGAGAATCTGTCAAAAACCTGCTTGTACTGATAAAGGACCTTGGCAAAGTCTCAGGATACCAAATAAATGTGCAAAAGACAGTTGCATTCCTATACACCAACAACAAGCAGGCAGAGATCCAAATTAAAAGCACAAAAAAATGAAATACCTCGGCATCTTCCTAACCAGAGAAGTGAAAAACATTTACAACGAGAATTACAAAACACTGCTCAAAGAATTCCAAGAAGACATAAACAAATGGAAAAATATTCCATGCTCATGGATAGGAAAAATCAACATAGTTAAAATGTCCATGCTATCAAAGGCAATCTGCAGATTCAATGCAATCCCCATTAAGTTACCAACATCTTTCTTCTCAGACCTAGAAACGACAATTTCATATGCAAATGTAAACAACCACGAATAGCCAAAACAATCTTTAGCAAAAGAAACAAAACAGGAAGTAGCACACTTTCAGACTTCAAACCTTACTATAAGGCTACAGTAATCAAAACAGTCTGGTATTGGTACAAGAACAGTCACATAGACCAATGGAACAGGATACAGATTCTGGAAGCAAAGCCTCAATTTCTCAATCAACTCATCTTTGACAAAGCCTCCAGCAAAAACCACTGGGGAGAGGCGAACCTATTCAGTATGTTGCTGGGAAAACTGGCTGATCACATGCAGAAGATTGAAACAGGACCCCTACCTATCACCATACACAAAAATTAACTCTAAATCGATGAAAGACCTAAACATAAAACCTCAGACTATAAGAATCTTAGAAAACGCAGAAGACAACCTTATGGAAATTGGAACTGGCAACCAATTCCTATTCAGAACCCTAAATGCCCATACCTTAAGGAATAAGATAGACAAGTGGGACCTCATCAAATTAACGAGCTTCTGTAAAGCAAAAGAAACCATCAAGAGAACAGACAGCTCACAGAATGGGAAAAAATATTTGCCAACTATATATCTGACAAAGGCCTAACATCTAGGATCTACAAGGATCTCAAATGTGCCGAAAGGAAAAAAACAAACAGCCCCATTAAAAAGTGGGCAAAAGACATGAATAGACACTGCTCAAAAGAAGATATACAGGCAGCCAGCAGACACATCAAAAAGTGCTCAGCCTCACTCATCATCAGAGAAATGCAAATCAAAACCACCTTGAGATACCACCTAACCCCAGTAAGAATAGCCATCATTAATAAACAAACAACAACAGATGCTGGCAAGGATGCAGAGAAAAAGGAATGTTTCTACATTGCTGGTGGGAATGCAAACTAGTGTAACCTCTTTGGAAAACAGTGTGGCGATTTCTGAAAGAACTAGAAATTGACCTTCCTTATGACCCAGCAATTTCCCTATTGGGAATATACCCGGAGGAACTCAAATCATTCTACAAAAAAGATACCTGCACACATATGTTTGTTGCAGCTCTATTCATAATAGCAAAAACATGGAGTTGCCAACCATGTTGCCCATCAAAGCTGGACTGGATTAAAAAATGTGGTACATATACACATCGGAATATTACACAGCCATGAAGAAGGACAAACATATGGACTTCGCAGCAACTTGGATGGATTTAGAGTTGATCATACTCAGTGACCTATCACAGAAACAAAGAACAGAGTACCATATGTTCTTATTCATAAGTGGAACTTGAACAACTATACTACTATAAGAAAGGGACTGGCAGTAGTGGGAAACTGTCAGGGGAGGAGGGTGAGATTGGCAGTTGAGGGAAACTGCTAGGTGAGGGAGGGGCATACTTCATCAAGGGTACCTGCATAGTCAACGTTTGTATACCTAACCCTGAATTGTACCCCACATCTTTATAATAAAAAAAAGAAGAAAGAAAAAAGAGGAAAAAAAAAAGAAGAAAAAAAAGATATGCCCACAAATTATTTGGTATTCCTTCTCTCAAGCAGCAGAGCTTCCCGGTTCTTGAATGTGGGCTGGACTTGCCTCAGGTGAATAGAACATGGCAAAAGTGATGAGACGTCATTTCTGATACAAGGTTATAAAAAGACTATGACTTCATCATAAGCATGCTCTTTTGCCCTCTCTTGAATCACAGCTTGCTCTGGAGGAAGCCAGCCGCCATGTCATAGGGCAGTTTGGGGATAATGCACTTGGTTACTATGTTGTGAGGACACTCAGCCTAAGAGGAGAAACTGAGGCCTGCTACCAGCAACCATGAATGAACTTGGGAATATATCTTCCTCTGTTGAACCTTGAGATGACTGCAACCTCATGAGAGACCGTGAGCCAGAATCTCAGAGCTACGCCACTCCTGAATGCCTAATCCACAGAAACTGTGAAGTAATGGATGCTTATTATGTTAAGCTGCTGCATCTGAGGTGATTTTTTGCACAGGAACAAATAACCAAATCAATTCCTGTTAATATCTTGTCCCTTTCAAAGCAACAACTCTTGCAAGAAATTCAGAGGAACAACACTTGTGTCAAGGAAAACATACCTATTTCTTCAGTCTGTCTTATATCATTACAGTCACTATGTAGGAGGTAATTGTTATTGTTGTTATCTATGATAGATGTTGCCAACCCAGGATTTTATTTTATTGTCAAGCTAGATTATATTTTATTTCTTTTAATAAACGAAGGGATAGGATGCTTCTCAGTTAATTCTATCACAAATAGTTTTTGTCAAGAGGACATTCTTTGTGGGGTATCGAGAAACATTTGAAAAAGGAACTTAAAATGAAAGTTGCTTAATAGGGAAGTAGGAAAACCCATAAAATTTCAAATATATGTTGTTCCCAGAGTCAGATCAACTGCATCTGGGGTTATAGGGAACTTGAAGATGTGATTTTAACGTTAGAGATATTTAAGACAAAGAAGTTTTAGGAGAGATGGGAGCATAAGTGCAAGATTTTAGAATCTCTGCCCCATTCCAAATTGAACAAAATAACATAATATAAAGGAAAAGAGTGTGAGGGGAAGATGATCCAACACTCTGATAATGATCTCTATGCTGAAGCCGTAGGGGAGGGGTTGATTTGTTGGCCAGCTTACCAGCATTCCTTTCTTGGGGGAAAATACTTCAATCCTTGTGGTCCCAGGAGAGCTTCTTATCATAGTTGCCTAAATCCTAGGCCACTGGGGCTGGCGTGTGATCCAGTCTGGGCCAGTACTAGTAGCTGCCTTTCCTATAGTGATTGCTTGAAAAATTGCCAAGTGGGTAAAGTGGGTTCAGACAGAGTCATCCAAGTGTTTGCTGTATGAATGAATTTCTAAGATAAGGCAAGGGAAATACAGGGCTGCTGGCAGTCATTCTGGTAGCCGGATGCACAGCATTGAGAGACTAATAAAAGCTTTTTGATAACATGTTTAAGCCACTGGATCAAGTCATATTTGAAATCCCAGTTATTTGCATTATCTTTTTTTCACCTTAAGCTAATTTTAGTTGTATTTCTTTCATTTGAAACCAAAATGATTCTGGTGGGGAAAAAAAAATTGCTAATTGTAAAACACAAATTTTGAGATATTTCTGCCAGAAACAAAAAGCATTGGATTTCCTCAATGAGAGCAAAGCAAATTTTATGAAACAGGGAGGGTAGGGGTTATTCTGTCAAATTCCATGAATTTGAATGGGAGGATTGATTGCAACAAGGGTCATATTTTGCCCATTTGCTTTTTCAGTCATAGACTAATAGTTTTTGGAGGTAGAATAGCAGAGCAGGACTGTGATATAATGGAGATGAGTAAACTACTCTTCATACTTATGGATATTTTTTGTTGTCTGCTTGTTAGCTAAGCTTTATGCTAGAATCATATTGAAAGTATTTAGAAAATATTTGCCTGTAATCCCAGCACTTTGGAAGGCTGAGGAGAGAGGATTCCCTGAGCTCGTGGGTTCGAGACCAGCCTGGGCAACTTGGTAAGACTTCGTCTCTACAATAAATAAAAAAAATTAGTCAGGTGTGGTAGCCTGCGCCTGTAGTTCTGGCTACTTGGAGGACTGAGGCGGAAGGATTGTTGGATCCCGTAGGTCGACGCTGGGGTGGCCATGAGTGTGCCACTGCACTTCAACCTGGGTGATCGAGTAAGACTCCAACTCAAAAAAAAAGAAAAAAGAAAAAAGAAAATACTTATGCCTGGATCACATTCCCAGAGGTTCTAATTTGATTGGAATGGGGCGTTTCTCAGGTATTAGGAATTTTATATTGTAAACATTTAAGTTTTGAAATAATTTCAGACTTACAGAAAAGTTACAAGAATGCTATAAGGAACTCTTATTTTTTAATACTTTACTCAGATTCATAAACTTTAAATAATTTGCCACATTACTTTTTAAATTTCTCTTTCTCTCACGTGTGTATATGTATTTATTTTTTCTAATCAATTTGAGTCTAAACTGCATATATCACAACCCTTTACCTTTTGACTCTTCATAAAGTATTTCCTAGGATCAAGAATATTCTCTTATATAAGTATAGCATAGTTAGCAAATTCAGGAGAATTAACGCTGACATATTATCTTTTACTTAATACGATATCTACTGTAAGAGGAAGAAATCATACACACACAGTTGACACTGTTACAAAATGACAGACTAAGAAAAAGCATGAAATTAACACAGAGAAATTCTTTTTTCTTTTTTTGAGTCAGAGTCTCACTCTGTTGCCCAGGCTGGAGTGCATTGGCATGCTGACGGCCACCGCAGCCTTGACCTGCTGGGCTCAGGTGATCCTTCCGCCTCAGCCTTCCAAGTAGCTGGAACTACAGGCACGCACCACTACGCCTGGCTAATTTTTTGATTTATTGTAGTGACGAGGTCTCGCCAAGTTGCTCAGGCTGGTGTCAAGCCCGTGGTTTCAGGCAATCCTCTCAACTCGACCTCCCAAAGTGCTGGGATTATAGGCGTGAGCCACCGCACCCAGCTAACAAATTCCTGATGACTATTTAATGACATAAGATATAAATATCTACTATAAAATATATCACACTGTTTGTACAAGTGGGCCATTTTTCCTCCACTAGACTGAGTTGCTGAGGGCAGGAGGTATGTCATTTTTATCTCTGTATCCTTAGTAACATGTGCAATTTCTGGTATATACTAGGTGATAAAAGCATAAATGTTTAAATAACTAAATGATTGTGAATCATATAATATTTTCAAGGTGTTTATTAAATAAATGGTTTGGTACCTTAGCAAAGAAAATGTTAGTCAATAGAGTTTATGATGATTTCATCAAGACTTGCCAAAATTAAGTTAGTTACATAACTAATTTTGAGAATAGAGAATGAATTTATCAATTTAAGGGCATAAAACTGAAAGTTCTATTAAATTTGATATCAAAATCAAGATTTGAAATGCTCTAAGTTCAAAATTATAATCAACCACAACAGGACAAATTATATAAAAATATATATGCTTATAATTTCCTTTAACAGTTTTTTAAATAATAAAAAACTGAAAACATTCTAAAATGTTCTTTGGTCATTTAATATAACCATTAAAAATCAATGTGCATGAGATTTGGTCAAGAAAATGAAATTGAACCCACAAGTTTACATTGTTTTTTGATGCAAATTCTCTAAAATGATAGAGTATGTAAAAAAATGAATTTATAATATTTCTGGAAAATAACAGAGAGTATTAACTGTACATTATAAGTTTAGGAAGAAAAGCATAGGATGTAGGTTAACAGAGAAACAAGATGGAAGGAGACACATAATTGAAAGCACAAACAGGGGAAGGCAGCTGGGGAAGTATGAATGGGTGTGTTCCAAGTGTAGAGTTCAGTGGGTATCAGGAGTGGGAGATGACCCTGAAGAAAATAGTAAAATGCTTAATTGAGATAACCTGCATGTTTGAGAATCTGGGTCTTCCAACACTTTTCCTCTCTGCTGTTGCTGAGCAGTGGTCATTAGTGCATTTGCCGCCAGGTTAAAATGATGAGTGTGAATTTTTTTTGTCCTAACTCCTAACAGGAAGCATTGTATCTAGATACCTAAAATTACAGTCTACAGACGGAGGCAATCATTTTGTAGACAAAAATCAGAAGTCTTTTGAAAAATTGTTTGGAACTAATACATAATCAATACATTGTAGGGTAACTCAGAGGTTATTGCTGCCTGACAATGAGTAGATGGTGCAAGACAACCAAAAAGGACTCCTGATCGACATTTTTAATACTTCTAAGAAGACACTGAGTGTTGTTAGAAGATTCTGAAAGGGAATTGAGACCTTGAAATAGTTTACTGAGGAAATTCATTTCCTTATGATTTATAGGAAAGCAACAATAACAAGGAGGGTGTGGAAAATAATTTTTTAAGACTCCTCTTTCAGATTCTAAATTTCTTTAAAATATAAAACTTCTTGTATAAGACAGTACTTGCAGTAACTAAATTGCTGTAAAACTGAGAACAGAAATATTCTTTATTTCTGAAGCTTGACTGTACCAGTTGACTTGGGTTTAAATGTTGAAGCATCAAAGGAAAGTCATTCTGCCAATGATGGTTTCAGTCAACTATAAAAATAAGGGCATTTCCAAGGCATGACATTTCCTTGTTGGAAAAGATAACATTAAATCTTGGGCTCAGACGTACGGTTGAGAGGCTACAGAATTGGCAGGTATCTAAGGCCAGGAGAAATAGATACCTGATGGCACAACTTACTTGTTTTGGATCTTAAAGACTATTAAGGTCCCTAGATTTAACCATGTAACAAGAACCATGGTGCTTTTGGGGCCGATTGAAAACTAGAGAGTAAAAATCATTCTTTTAAAATAAGCAATGAGGTGGAAATTTCAGGGTATTCACAAACCTGTAGATCATTCAAAGAAGTTGTAGATCAACTTCTCAGTGCTCTACTTAAATATTTTACAACATTAGATATTACCACATTAGTTTTGGTGTTTTGCATATAAGCTTTAAAAAAAAGTCTGAGAATATATGCACTCTTGATATTGAAAAATCAAAAGGACCTAGAGGATGATAAAATATTCTTACATTATATAGACAACAGAATAACAATATTATTACTACCACTAACACCAATATAATTACTGAGAGCAGTTAAATTTTATTCTTTTCTGTATGTCCTTCCCATTCTGTCCTGTTTTAAAGTGGTTTTTCTATGTCTACATTGTCTGATAATAGAACTGTCATGTATCATATTTTTCTCCTTTAACTTTCTTTCACTCAGTCTTAGTTCTACAAGTAACTGTATTGTTGCAGGAGTTTTGAACTCTGCTGTCAGCTTAAACCAGCAACCTCAGGTTCTTGTCCCGTGACCAAGAAGATTAAGGAATGTGGACACCAAAAGGATGAGTGAAAGAAGGAGTTTATTAAGCAACAAAGCTCTCCAGAAAAAGAAAGAGATCCCGAAATGGGTAACCGGTGCTGGGAGTTTGTGGTTTTTAATCTTATCTTTTCTGGAGGTGTTTCTCATTTACATTTTATCTGCCCCTTACTTCCTGAGACCCAATTTTTGTTGCGCATGCAGGTCCTTGACCAAGGTTACTCCATCTTGAATTTACCCATAAGTACCACAGAAAAGCCCATGGGTTGGGGGTGGGGTGGAGGTGGGGAGGGTAAAACTGCAATGCAAATGCTATGTTAATGATATTATAATAAGTTAAGTTACTACCTGTATTTAAGCAGCAAAAAGTCCCTTTTAGCAGTAAATTCTGGTTGAGAGGATGCTCTTAACCACATTTTCAGCCAACAATTATATAATGGGGGTGGTGCAGGGGGCATTCCTGCAGTTGTTAAGTTTCCTCGAGACCCTCTCTGTCTGCCTAGCCAGCTTCTGGCTATCTCCTCTCTCAGCATGTTTAAGTGCTCTACTAATACTTATATTGATGTCTTGAGAGGTATTTTGGTTGTCTGAAACTCATTCTACAGTGAATTCTTTCGGAAAAGCTCATGAGAGCAATGTTCTCTTAGTCAATAACAATTTGTTTATGTTCTTTTACTTGAAAGTCAGTTTTGCAAATAGAAAATCATGTTTTCTTTCTGAATTTTTAAATATGCTATGCTATTTTGTGATTTCGCTCTCTGGTTGTTTAATCAATTATTATGTGGGTATTTGAAAACACTGAAGATTTGCTACATAAGTAAATTGTGTGCAGATGAGGTCTGGGCTTCTAGTAAGCTCTCTCTATCCCCGGTAGTGGACATGTTACCCAGTGGATGGTTGTGTGCACCTTATCTCCCCTCTCACCCTCTCCCCTTTCCCTCCCTACAGGTAGTGCCTGGAGTCAATTATTCCTGCCTTTGTGCTCATTTGTCCAATGTTTAGGTCTCACTTTGAGTAAGAACATGCAATAGTCAGTTTTTTGTTTGTTTCTGTTATAGTTCACATGCAATAATGGTCTCCAGCTGCATCCTTGTTGCTGCAAAGGACATTTTTTTTTTTTTATGACTACATAGTATTCCATCATGTATATGTACCACATTTTCTTTATCTAGTCCACTTTTGATGGGCATCTGGGTTGGTTCCTTGTTTTGGTTATTGTAAAAAGTGCTGCAATGAACACGTGTGCCGGTGTCTTTTTAGTAGAGTGATTTATGTTCCTTTTAGTATATTCCCGAAAGTGGGATTGCTGGTACTTCAATTTTTTTGTTCTTTCAGAAAATGCCACACTGCTATCCACAAAGGCAGAACTAGCTTATATTCCCACCTACAGTGTTGAAGTGTTGCCCTTTCTCTGTAGCCTCACCAATACCTGTTGTTTTTTGACTTTTTAATGCTAGCCATCCTGATTGATGTGAAGTGGTATGTCATTATAGTTGTGATTTGCATTTCTTTGATGATTAGTGAAGCTGAGCATGTTTTCATGTTTGGTGGCTACTTGACCGTCTTTCTTTGAGAAGTAACTGTTCATGGCCCCTGCCCACTTTTTAATGGGGTTATTTGTTTTTTCCTGTTGATTTGTTTGAGTTCCTTGTAGATCCAAACTTAAAAAAAAAAACATTTCTTATGTAAGAGACAGTTGAATATTTGAACATTGACTAGATATTTGGTAAGATATAGAAATTATTGTTAATTTATTTTGGGTATACTTATAATGTTTAAAAAAGCATCCTTATTTTTGACAGATACATATTGAAATATTTGAAAATGCAACAACGATATGAAGTTCATTTTTTTACTTAAAATAATATGGGAGGGTAGCAGAGATGGGATGATATTGATGTAATTAGCTTCGCTATGAGGTGATAATTGTTGAAACTGCATTATGGATACATGAGTGTATATTATTCCATTTTGTATATATTTGCATTTTCATAATAAAAAGTTTAAAAATATTACTTATGGCTCTGTGTTGCCCTACCTGAGGGAGAAATCCAGCTCTGCAAATAATATTCTTTGCAGAGTGAAATTTCAGCTAGGCCAACTGAATTGAGTATCTTTTCTTTACACTTCCAAACAACTTTTAATTCTTATCCACCAAGTTTTGCTATCAGAGAAACTGACTTACATCAATGGACTCCATTTACTTTAGTTCCTGGTTGACTTTGCCCAACAGGAAGTCAGAGAGAGCCAGGAAAGCAGACTGGCCATGTTTTTGGATGGAAAGTTATCACTCAGATCAGGTGACTTTTCTTTCCAGTTCTCTCTGTCTCAAGGTTGTGGTAATTTCTGTCCTTGTTTTTTCAGGACTAGCTAATAGCATCCTATTTCCAACTCCTAGCTTACTGTGCTCCATTGTGATTTCCTATACACTGCCCCTTTATTAATTTTCCCACTAATTGTCCAGTTTTGGTGTATTATCTATGTCTTGCCTGGACCCTGATTCATAAAATATCCCAAACTCTATATTCATTTCAATAGATTTCTGGTAGCCTGGTGATAAATTTTCTTGGTCAGGCCCTATGTGGGGACAAAGCTCTCATACCTGCTGTGAGCAGGCTTTTACTCCCCTGCTGCCATTGTCTCTTGTGAAATTGCTTAGACATATACAACCAGCCTTGCAGAATATTTGGTCCAGTGGGACAATCACCAGCAGAAGGAGAATCCGTAGCACTAGGATTCTTAAAGTAGCCCTAATCAGCACTAAAACTGCTGCTTTAGCCCCTAAAGACCTGGTGAGGCCCAAAGTCTTTGCTATTTGCTCCTCTAAACCCTGTCTTCCCTCTGCTTTTGAATGTTCCAGGTCATGAGTAAAATTTTTGTCAAATACACCTGCCTCCAAGTAGAGTGGAACATTCCTCTACAGTTTATTATTATTTTTTACTTACATGGATAAAAAAGTTATCATCTGCTTATTGAATTTCTATATAGTATTAACTTTATACATATTTAAAAAATATTTTATTTCTTAAGCATTATGGGGGCATAATTGACAAATAGAAATTGTATATAATTAAGGTGTACAATTTGATATCTTGATATATGTATACATTGTGAAATGATCACCACAATCAAGCTAGTTCATATATCCATCACCTCACATAGTTACCTTGCTTGTTTTTAGTGTGGTGAGGACACTCAAGAGTTACCCTCTTAGGAATTTCAAGTATACAATACAGTATTTTAAACTATAGTTAACATGCTGTATGCCACCACTTATTTTAAGCATAGCCAGGTGATATATGAACTCTTAACTTATTTATTTTTTTAATTTTTATTTATTTTTGAGAAAGCAAGATTTATTGAGAGGGCAGAAAAGCTCCCACAGCAGGAGAAGACCTGAGGGGGTTGCCCTTCTTAACTCATTTTTAAATGTAGTCTGTTTCCTTTTGTAGCATCTTATGGCCTTTGCTATTTGTCAGAATATGATGCCTTCAAATTCTTTTAATATTCCTTTTGCTTTCAAGTACTCAGATGCTTCTTTCTTTCTTTCTTTTTAAATTTACTTTTCTTGATTATGTTTGTGGAGCACCCCCATAGTGAGAGATAGAGGTCAATAAATTCTTGCTCTGATAAAATAACTTTTATTCAAACATACTTTGTTCAATTTTATCCCATTGTGAGTAATGCCACTTGGAATTATTTTACCAGAATGACATCCAACCTAAACCTTGGCTTTGCATATTATTCCAGCTCACTGCCACCCTTAGTAGATCTCAATTTCATTGCTTCTCTCCTAAGAAAATGACTCTTTAAACATCCTGATGATATTTTTCTATCACACGAGAAATACCTGCATTCTTACCTATAATACATGTGTCAATCTGAAAATCACATTCTGTTTTGACTGATTTTTCTGGTTTCTCTTCTCAAATGTGTGCACCTTTCACGTAATTAAATTCTTGGGGGCTCTTCTGTTAGTTTTATTTTTCTTTTTGGATATCAGTAGTCATCCTTTCCTATCTCAAAAACAACAAACAACTCTCTTTCTTTTGATTTCTTCTTTCTGAGTCACCAGATGCAGGTTAATTTCCTTTTCCCTTTCACATCTGTCTAGCCTGGACTCCAGAGTCTCACTTTTCCTTACAGGTCTCTCTAGCCCATCATACAGTCCTCAACCTTTCTCCTAAGAAAATCTTTCTTTCACTGCATTAATCAACCTTTCTCCCCTTGCCTTTTTTTCTCCCATGACTTCCATTCTGATAGTTACATTGAAGAATACCAAAAACAAACTAAAATAAAACAAAATCAAAAAGACTTCTTTTTCTCCCAGAGACAGCATTCCAAGAATTAGACTGTTCGTATTTCTGATTTCTTTTTGAGTGAGTTTGAGTTGTTTCAATCCAAGAAAACAGCATATTTCATATTTAATTTAAAAAACTATTTTTTAAAATGGGTAGGATATGTGTGGTAGTTTACACCTGTAATCTCAGCATTTTGGGAGGCTGAGGCAGGAGGATTGCTTGAGCCTAGGAGTTCAACACCAGCTCAGGCAACAAAGCAAGACCCCAAATAAAGAAAACAATTTAAATCAGTAAAGTTACAGCCTGGAGTTATTTAGGAGTATTAATATAATTAATAAATTGGATAGAGCATTCGGTGAGTGTGATTCATAGCCTGCAGTCAAGTCATTTGAATGTAAGATACTTTCCTTTCATAGACTTTTTTGGCCCTGAAAACTAATACAGTTTAAAAGGCTGAGTACTAATAATTTAGAGATTAAATCCTTATGCACTTGAACCCTGTAGCATAACAGTTAGATGCTTTCCCCATTTCCCATTTTTTCTTCAACAAACTTAATATTCAGAAATAAATTTCTAAATTTATAGACACATTGTGAAGATTGTACATAGAGTTCTTACGCACTTTCCACTGAGCTTCTATTATTATCCAACATTACGTGTATTTTCTACATTATTATTAAAGTTCATAGTTTATTCAGAGTTCCTTAGTTACACCACATTGCATTTAGATGTCATTTCTTCTTGGCTGTGACAGTTTCTCAGACTTTCCTTGTTTTTGTGACTTTGATGGTTTGAAGAGTACTGGACAGGTATTTTGTAGCATGTCTTTTTATTAAGTTTTGTTTATTTTTCTCTTGATTAGATTGGGGCTATGGTACTTTTGATTAGGAAGACCTCAGAGGTGACATTAATGAGCCATTTTCATCATGTTATATTAGCCATTTCTTCAAGGATGCCTAGTTCCTTTTATTAGATAATGGCATTAGAAACTGAGATATGTGTATGCTTGTTGTTATTGGTCATCTTTGCTTCTAATTCCTTACTAATCTGTGTTTACAAACTTATATATACATATTTCTATATGTAGTAATATTGGTTTATCTATATCTATATTAATCTAAACAAATAATAAGTTCACACTGACATCTCCAGCTCTGATCCAGTACCATGTGGATCATTCTAACCTCCTCTGCTAGCGTATCTGCAAACCTTCGACTCCTGTGAGAAAGCTAGTTCCCACCATTTGTCATCCATTTACTTAATTGTTCAGTTTCAGTATACCTGCATAAAAGTATCAGAATTGTTAACCAAAACTTCCATAAGAAACAACTTTATCAACTATAGTATATAGTTTGTTTTACCATTGGTTTTACAGACTCCACTCATTTTCAAAGTTACATAGAGAAGACCTTTTCTCCTTACTCTCTTCAGTGAGTTTCATGTATTTGCAATGCAGTTAGATTATATTGTCACATTCTCCATTTCATCCTGAGATTTTCTCAAACTCCTAAATTATGTTTTAAACATTTGCATACATTAAGTGTCTTCGTCCATTTTGTGATGCGATAAAGAAATATCTGAGGCTGGGTAATTTATTTAAAAAAGAAGCCGGGCTCGGTGGCTCAGCCTGTAATCCTGCACCTTGGGAGGCTGAGGTGAGTGGATTGCCTGAGCCCACGGGTTCGAGACCCGCCTGGGCAACTTGGTGAGACCGCATCTCTACAATAAATCAAAAATCAGCCGGGCGTGGTAGCGCATGCCTGTAATTCTGGCTACTCGGAAGGCTGAGGCGGAAGGATCGCTGGAGCCCAGCAGGTCGAGGTTGCAGTGACTGGGAGCGGCCACTGCACTCCAGCCTGGGCGACAGAGTGAGACTCCAACTCAAAAAAAATAAAAAAAAATAAAAAAAAGAATAAAAAAGAGGTCTACTTGGTTCATGGTTCAGCAAGGTTGTACAAGAAGCACGGCGCCAGCATCTGCTTCTAGTGAGGGCCTCAGGAATCTTTCACTCATGATGGAAGAGAAAGGGGAGCTGGTGTGTGTAGATCACACAATGTGAGAGAAAGTAAGAGAGCAAGGAAGAAGGTGCTAGGCTCTTTTTAACAATCGGCTTTCACATGAGCTAATAGAATGAACTCAATCACTACATGAAGACTGCACCAAGCCATTCATGAGGGATCTACCTCCATGACCCAAACCTCTTGTTGAAAACCCTACCCCCAACATTGGAGATCAGAGTTCAACATGAAATTTGGTGGGGTCAGATATTCAAACAGTAGCATTGTTTCACTCTTTGAACTGCAAAGTTCAAGGGATTTTAACAGTGCCAGATAGTCATGATTATAGGATCCTACAGAATACTTTTGCCACCCTAAAAAAAAATTCCCCTGTGCTTCACCTGTTCAATCCTTCCTTCCTCCATCCTGGCAACCACTAATGTTCTAATCATCTTTATGTAATTTTGCCGTTCCTAGAACATCATATGTTGGAATCATAGAGCATGTATTCTTTTCAGACTGACTTTTTTTGCTTATATCATGCATGTAAGATTCATCTATGCCCCTTCATGGATCAATAGCTTATTTCCTTTTCTCACTAAATAATATTCTGCTGTATGTGTGTACAACAGTTTTTAAAAAATTCATTCACCTGTTGAAGGATAACTTGGTTGCATCTAGTTTTTGATAAATATAAATAAATTGGCTATAAATATAAGCATGCAGGCTTATGAGGGGACATAATTTTTTGAATCTCTTGGGTAAATAGCCAGGAGTGCAGCTGCTGAATTATATAGTAAAGCTAAGTTAAATTTTGTAAAAAACTACCAAAATGTCTTCCAAAGTTTTTCCACTATTTGGTTTCCCACCAGCAACAAATGAGAGTTCTAGTTTGCAGCCTTGTCAGTAATTGGTATTATCAGGTGTTTTGGGTTTTAACCATTATAATAAATGTGTAATGGTATCTTTCTCTCTCTCTCTTTTTTTGAAGCAGGATCTTGCTTGGTCACCTGTGCTGGCATGCAGTGGTACAATCATAACTTACTGTAACCTCAAACTCCTTGGCTCAAATAATCCTCCTGCCTCAGCCTCCTGAGGAGCTGGGATTACAGGTGCATACCAACCTGCCTGGCTAGTTTTAAAATAATTTTTTGTAGAGATGGAGGTTTCACTGTTGTCCTGGTTGGTCACAAATTCCTGGTTTCAAGGGATCCTCCTGCCTCTGTGTCCCAAAGTGATGGGGTTATAGGTGTGAACTGCTGTACCAGTTCTCATTGTTTTAATTTTCAATGCCAGATGATACAGGATGTAGAGCATCTTTTTATATGCTTATTTGCCATCTGTATATCTTTTTTGGTGAGATGTCTTTTTTGACTTTTTGCACATTAAAAGCAATTTTTGGCTTAAAAAAAGTTAAAATATAAATAATGACTATTATTATTAATGGCGGTGGCAGTGGTATCTTTTTACTTTTTAGAGCAGTTTTAGGTTCCTAGGAAAATTTTTGGAGACTAATCTTGCTATGTTGCTCAGGCTGGAGTACTGCAGTGGGAGTGATCATAGCATATTATGGCCTTGAACTCCTGGAGTCAAGTGATCCTTCTGCCTAAGCCTCCTAAGTAGCTGGCACTACAGGTATACCAACCGTTGTACCTGGCTTGGCTAATTTTTTACTTTTTGCATATAAATGTAGTTTCTGCACTATTTTTTATCCCTTTAATTGTGTTTGCTCTTTTGTCAAACATTAGTGCATATCCATTTCTGACCTCTCTATTCTGTTCCTTTGATCTATTTGTCTATATGTATATATATATATTTTAACCAAAATACTTTGTCTTAATTATTGTAGTTTTATAGTAAGTCTAGAAGTCAGGTAGTGTAAGTCTTTCAGCTTTCTTCTTCTTCAGTATTTTGTTGGTTATTTTAGGTTTTTTGTTCTCCATATACATGAATCATCAACTTGTCAATATCTATAAAATATCTTGCTGGGATTTTGATTGATATTGCATTGAATCTATATATCAAGTTGAAAAGAAATGAAATCTTACAAATATCATCTTTCAATTCATAAACATGGAGCATCTCTCCATTTATTTAGATATCTTTAATTTCTTTCATTAGAGTTTCATAGCATTCTGTATGTTTAGTTGCCTTTTCTTTTCTTATTTTTTATTGTCTCACTCTGTCACCCAGCCTGGAGTGCAGTGGCACACTCACAGTTACTGCAGCCTTGACTTACTGGGCTCAGGTGATCCTTCTGCCTCAGCCTTTCAAGTAGCTGGAACTACAGGTGTGTGCCACCACACCCGGCTAATTTTCTTTTGATTTATTGTAGAGACGAGATCTCACCAAGTTGCCCAGGCTGGTTTTGAACCCTTGGGCTCAGGCAATCCTGTTGCCTCTGCCTCCCAAAGTGCTGAGATTACAGGAGTGAGCTATTGCACCCAGCCCTTTTCATTTTAAAGTATTGGATTGTGATTTTCCCTGAGAAACATGAGAGGAAGTAAGAACCATTTCGTCCATCCACTGCTCATAAGACTAAACATTGAAATTGTACTCTTTTTGCAGTGGTCTTTATTGGTACTAAAGTGCTAGTTCCCTGACATCTTTTCCCCAAGACATTTTAAGTCCAAAGTTAAGTTTCAGTGATTTAGAATAATGGCAGCCACAGTGGTCTCACATTAAAGTCACAGAGGGTCTCTCACCAGGGACTCAGAAACCTTCTCCTAAAGGTCATGTAAGTTCTTATGCTAAAGTCACAGTGGTTTTGTAGCGGTCTTTCACTAAAACCATAGAGATCTCTAATCAAGTTACAAATGTCTCCCTTAGCTTCTTGGCTCCTATGTGCTTCTTGGTTTAGAAACCCAGGTTTTGCATAGCTTCCAAGCAGATTCTTTAAATTTCAACAAATGAAAGTTCTAGAAATTGTCTAGGAATTTGCTGTCATTTAAATATAGTGAAAATCAGAGGATTATCTGATGATACTCTTTATGCCTTTCCTATGAGGCCAATAGAGATTACCAGCCTGCTTGTACTAGTCTTCAGGTTTATGATGAGGAGAAGGTTAGGAATCCAACAGGATTTTTTGTTTTATCTGATCAATTCTTAATTATTAAACTCAGTGTACCTATTTGTAATTATGTCTGCGCTAACGATCTCACAGTAGTAGAAATAATTATTATATAATTCCTGGTCCTGGACTTGGTTAGTCATGGCTGTTAATGTACCTAATACTTGTATTTAGTTTAATATTTACAAATTCTTTTGCAGACTTTACCTTTTAAAATCTTTAATTTTGTGACATAAGAACTATGTGCTCCATCTTGAGAAAGAATACCCATAAAACCAACGAGTAAGCTGTTAAGTACTAAATGCATTTTACTTCTCATAAGGGAAGGGGCTAAGGCTCAAAGAAATAGATCAGTTAGTGAGGAAACTGGTTTCACTTCCAGAAACCACCCAGTGCTTTTCATGGTCCTCTACAACCTGCCCTTCCCTTTTATTCTTATGCCTTTGAATAAAGAAATGACACCAGACTCCACAAGGGAGGAGTGAATAAGATAAAATGCCAGCAGAGATCAAGATCTGCAGGCACAGAAGAGAGATGCAGCTCACTGATTCTGGCTCACCTGATGGTACAGGGATTGGTCTATTGGATCCAACACAAAGCACAAGGGGGATATGGCATTTAGGACACAGAGAGTGACTGTTCCCCACCTAGGAGGAAAGAAATTAATACATTCAGATGTAAATATCTGCCCCTTAGTCAAGCTTTTGGGTTTCTGTGGAAGATAAAGAAGAAGATAAAACACAAAAGGTCTTGCTGATGCATGAAAGATGGCATATCATAGGTATGAAGAGCCAGATTCTGAAGCCGGATTCTGAAACCTGTGTTTGAATTTCAGTCCATACTTACTAGCTTTGTGACCTTGGGCAGTTTATCTAAGCATTTGTGTGCCTTCATTTTTCTTTTCTATAAAATAAAGACTGTAATGATTAATTAATTATATAATTAATACAATAATTTAAATTAATTAGTATTTTTAAAGCACCTAAACAGTGCCTGATACGTGCTATTTATTATTATTATTATTGTTTTTATTCTGTCATGGTAGTTGAGGAGAAATGCTATTGTGCTAAGTGGAAACATTTGAGTTGAGATTTTAGCAAATCAAACTCTCACTCTGATCTCTGAGATTCTTGGGTGGGTCAACTCATATAAATTTAAGTATTAGTTTTTTCTATAAAAATTTTCTAGTTCATTTCTACATGTCCATTATGTATTTTGTTGGCATTCAACTGTTTTGTCTTTAGGGTTGGGGTGAGGGAGGGAATTCAGAGATATTTTGCTTAATACCATCCTTGGAATTTCAATACATGGAGAGATAAATATAACTCATAAAGGTTTAAAAATTATGATTGCTGAAATTGAAGCTAGTTTTCCAAAATATAGTCCTTCATGCCAGCAGTTCTTCTTCTATAACCGATTACAGCAGAGGCAGGAACTGTATTTAGACATTATACCTCCATTGTTATTTAGGATAGCATAGTGAGAAAAAGAAATGCTGTGATGACAAAATTTGTAACACATTGAATTCATGGAATAGAAAATAGGAATAGAGAGATTTCTGTCATTCTTTGGAGTGCATTTTGTTGGAGTTACACTTCCACTGTCTCTTATTTTTAAAAAAGGAAGTAAAAATCAGAATCCTAGCCGTACAAATTTTAGAGCGGGTAAGCATTATAGCTAACATTTAGTCCAGTCATGTTTAAGCAACTTTTTGGTAATTTTAAAATCTTGATATAGTTTCAGATTTACAGAAAAGTTTAAAAAATAGGAGTAGCTTCTGTATACCTGTACCCACTAATTTGTCGACATTTTGTCCCATTTGCTTTCTCATCTATATCCCCTCTCTCTTCCTCCTCCCTTCCTTCACTTTGTGAACTCATCCTAGAAAAAGTGCTACATACTTCATTGCTGAATATCACTATGGTTACCTTCAAAGTATTCTCCTTGGGAACTCTGATGCCAGTGCCTAGTTCAGCCATCAAAGTAATTTTGACAAGTTTTCTGGAATGGCCATCAGAGCTGTCATCATATTACCTTGATGTCCTGAATGTCATCAAAATGTCTTGCCTTCAATATTGCCTTTATTTTCGGGTAAAGAAAAAATCATTGGGGTCTAGGGAGGGTGTTCCAATACAGTTAATTGTTTACTGGCTAAAAACTCCCTCACAGACAGTGCTGTGTGAGCTGCTGCATTGTTGCGATTCAAGAACTCCTTCGGGACCGTTTTTGCACATAGCTTTCTCATGCCAAGATTTTCAGTTAAGATTTTCCTGCTTTTCTAGTGATGTTTATTTGGTTAGGTTTCTCACAATCGGCAGATGATTTTGATGCACAATTCAACAAATTTGTGCAATGTTTTTGTCAGTTCTGCTTGTTACTGGTTGTCCTGACCTCTCTTCATCTGTGACACTTTCTCTCCCCTCAGAAAAAAACATTTAATCTATTTGTACACTGCTGTTTTCTTCATGGCATTGTGTCCATAAACTTGGACTAACATATCCCTGATTTCCCTTCCACTCTTGTCAGGTTTAACAAGAAATTTAATGTTTGTTTGTTGCTCTAATTCAAACTGACATTCTTGTGATGACAACTCTGATGACCATTCCAGGAAAAGAGTTCCAAAATTGTTTTGATGGGAGGACTAGGCACTGGTGTCAGTTCTTATCTCCCCAAGGGGAGTACTTCAAAGGTGACCATAGTGATATTTAGCAATGAGGTATGCAGCACTTTTTCTAGAATGAGTTCATGAACTTAATTGTCAGATTGCGTATATATTGTCTGGCGCATTTGGAAGTAAGTTGCGACATGATGCTGCTTTACTCCTAAATATTTCAATGTATATATTTTGAAACAATGACATTCTCTTATATCACTACATACAATGATAAAAAGCAAGAAATTTAACTTAGAAAAACAACTTCCAATTATCTAATCCACAGTCATATGTAAACTTAATTTTCCAGATAATACTCTTTACAGATAATTTTTTTCGGCTCCAGAATCCAACCCAGAATTATGCTTTGCATTTGCTTGTCACGCATCTCTAATTTTCTTTAATCTGGATCAGTTCCTCAGCCTTCCTTTGTCTTTCATAACCATTATATTTCTGAAGAATATGCCAGTTATTTTGTGGAATGTCTCTGTAGATTCAAGTATGTCTCTGTAGCTGTCTCTGTAGATTTGAGTATGTCTAAGATATCTGCATGATTAAATTCAGGTTATGCATTTTTTGAAAAAATACCACAAAAGTGATGTGTCTTTTTCAGTGAATCAATATCAGAAGCTATATGAGGTTGGTTTGTCTCACTGATCACTTGGTTAATGTGGTGTCTGCCAGGTTTCTCTGTTTGTAAATTATCATCTCCTTCTTTGTACTTTGTGGGGAAAAACTTTGAGGCTATGCAAATATTGTTCATTATTGCAACTTAAACTAATTTTTACCATCTATCAATGATTCTTGACATTTTTAACTCTCATTTTTCAACATTCAATAGTTGGCTTTATAAGGTAAGGAAGAGTTTCCCTTTTTAATTTCAGTGTAGACTTTTAGCTTCATTTATTTGGAAAAAATAATTCTATAATTATTAGAATTCTATACAATTATGGATATCTCATTGCTATTATTATTTATATTCGTACTGTTCATGCTCAAACTATCCTGCATTTTGCCAGTCGGAAATCTTCAAGCTGGCTTCTATGTAATTTTTATATATCTTCAACATTGGAAAGTGCATTTCAACAAAGTATTCTAGAATCATCTTGTGCTTTTACTGCCACAGATCTGGAATCATCTATTTCCCCTTGGACTCCTAATTCAGAGTGCAGAATGCAAAGTTAAAACTTCTCATTTACTGAGAAAGTATGCAAGAATTGCTAACTCATGCTCCCATATCTAATGATATGGCTTTCTTGACTTTTAAAGAATGGAAATTATCCGGGTCTTAGGAACCCCCAACTGGTGCAATTCCAAATAAAAGTAATAAACCTATTTTCCTTCTTTATCCTGCTATCGCTAGTACTGTTAACATTTCCCATTATCGTAACCTCTACTAACATATGTAAAAGTGACACCTACCCAAATAATGTAAAAAAATTATGCTGCATGTACATTCATAGGCTGACTTGTCCCAGTAATTATATTCTCAGGCCAAGAAAGAATTGTCTCAAACTGACCTCGGATAATGATTCAAACCCTAAAACTTTCACTAAGCTTTAAACTAGACTATTTCTCTATATTCTTTATGTCAATAGCATTTTTTGTCATATGATCTATCATAGAATTCTCAATGTAATATATGCACTCAGATCCTATTAATAAGATCAACCGTTTTTAAAAGTATCCACTTATATTCCTCATTACAATATTAATTCTAGTAACTGCTAACAACCTATTTTAATTATTGATTGACTGAGAAGGAGTAGGAATTATATCTTTCCTACTCATCAGATGATGATATGGGTCGACAGATGCCAATACAGCAGCCCTCCAAACAATCCTTGACAATCTCATGGAAACATTGGATTTGTCCTAGCGATGGCATGATTCCCGATATATTATAATACACGAGAATTTAAACAAATGTTTATTTTGAATTCTACCTCTAATTCCTCTCCTCTAATAGGCCTCTAACTAGCAGCAACCGGTAAATCTGTCCAATACAATCTTTGTCCGTGACGTCCATTGGCCATAGAAGGTCCAACACCAGTTTTGCCTTACTCTACTCTAGCACTATTATAGTAGCAGGCATTTCCCAAGTCATCTGATTCTATCCCTTGCTAGAAACAAATGAAATAATCCAATCATCTGTATTTATGCCTAGGTGCTATTACCACACTATTTACCGCAGTTTGTGCACTAACACAAAATGATACAAAAAAAAATGGTTGCATTTTCCACTTCCAGTCAATTAGACCTCATAATAGTTGCTATTGGTATTAATCAGCCCAACTTAGCCTTTCTTCACATCTGTACCCATGCTTTTTTTAAAAGGCTATACTATTCATGTGCTATGGATCTATTATTCATCAACTAAATGACGAACAAGATATTTGAAAAATAGAAGAGCTATTCGCAGCTAGACTGTTCACTTCTTCATTAATAATTGAACTCAGAGATATATCTTCCTTACAGGATTTTATTCCAAAGACCTTATCATTGAGACCACTAAGAGGTCATATACCAATGCCTGAGCCCTCTTAATCACACTAATTGCCACATCCCTACAGTACCCGAATTATCTTCTTTGCATTCCTGGGACAGCCTCATTTTTCAAATTTAATTGCTGTTAATAAAAGCAATCTCCTCCTAAGTAAGCCAGTTATACCCCTAACAATCTGCAGCATCTTTGTCAGATTCCTTATCTCTAACAATATGGTTCCCATAACCACTCCCCAGATAATCATACCTCCATACCAACACACAGGTGTTGCTTGCTGTTACTATCCTAGGCTTTTATTAGCAATAGTACTTAACCTTATGACACATAATCTCAAACTCAATCACCCCTCACAGTAATACATTTTATAATTTACTAGTATTCTTTCCAATTATAGTGTACTGCTGACCACCATATCTAAATCTGCATGCAAGTCGAAACACAGAATTTCTAGTCCTCTATTTAATTTGACTCAAAAAAGAAAAAAAGATACCAAAAAGTGTAGTCCAATCCCAAATATCTGCCTCAATTATCTCCTCTAACCAGAGAGGCTTAATTAAACTATATTTCCTAACCTTCTCACTGGCTCTAGCTACCTATTTAATTCTTTAATTTACACAGGTAATCTCAATTACAAGAAAGATACTAACAAACAGAGACCAACCAGCCACCACCATTAGTCAACCTCTAGAACTACATAAAGCTGCTATACCCATTGAGTCTTCACAAAGAAGACCGAACTCTTCACCCTCAAAAACAATCCAATCTTCTAAATCATTATTAAAATCAATTATAATTTCTACCCCTTCATATCCCACCAGTCATGTAACCATAAGTTACTCCATTACTATACCTACCAGCAGCACTCCCCAAATAGAAATGTTAGATCCTCAAGTCTTAGAATACTTTTCAGTGGCTATGGCTGTAGTGTACCCTCAAACTACCAATATTCAACCTAGATAAATAAAAAACACTATCAGCCCTATAAATTCTTCACCAAAGTTCAACACAATTCCACAGCTTACTTCTCAACTAAAAATTAATCCTAAACCCCCATAAGTAGGTGAAGACTTTCAAGAAAATCCTATAAAACCTTTAACAAAAATCATACTTAATAAAAATACAGTGTGTCATAATTCCCATATGAAGTTAAACCATGACTAATAACATGAAAAATCATTGTTGTAATTCAACTATGAGAACTTTAATGACCAATATCCAAAAGACCCATCTACTTATCAAAATTGTTAATCACTCATTCATTGCTCTTCCAGTACGATGAAACTTTGACTCTCTTCTAGGGGTCTGCTTGGTCTTACAAAATGTTACAGGGTTATTTCCAGCTATACACTATATGTAAGATACAATAACTGCATTCTTTGTAACACGTATTTGCTGAGACAATAATTATGACTGAATTATTTGATATCTACACACTAATGAAACATCCATATTTTTCATCTGCTTATTTATGCATGTAGGGCAAGGTTGTATAACAAATCCTACACCTTCTTAGAAACCTGAAACATTGGCATTATCCTGCTATTCACAGTTATAGCAATAACATTCATAAGTTATATCCTTCTATGAAGTCAAGTATCTTTCTGAGGTGTCACTGTAATTACCAATCTCCTGTTGGCCATCCCTATATTGATACTAGCCTAGTAGAATGAATCTGAGGTGGATTCTCGGTTGGGAAAGCAGCCCTAACATAATTCTTTGCCTTCCATTTTATTCTACCATTTGTTATCATTGTCCTTGTCATTGTTCACCTTCTCTTTCTTCATGAGACAGGATCCAACAACCCATTAGGAATTTCATCAGACTCAGATAAAATTCCATTTCATCCTTACTATGCAATCAAAGACATTTTAGGCCTAATCTTACTCTTATTCTATTACTTGTACTAGTTCTCTTCATACCAGACTTATTGGGAGATCCAGATAACTACATTCTAGCCATAGTACACTCCCCTAAATATATCTCCCAATGTTAACCCAGGGTGATATTTTGTATTTGTCTATGCAATCTTATGCTCTATCCCTAATAAATTAGAGTCCTAGCTCTGGTATTCTCCATCCTGATCCTAGCCCTTGTCCTAATACTTCATCCATCCAAACAACTAAATATAATTTTCCAACCGATAAGTCAGTGCCTATTCTGAATCTTTGTAGCCAACTTACTGGTACTCACATGAATTAGGGGTCAACCTGTTGACCATCCTTTTATTATTATTGGCCAAGCAGCCTCTATCCTTTATTTTTTCATTATTCTTACTTTAATGCCATCATTTAGTCTAATCAAAAACAAGATACTCAAATGTTAAATCCTCATAGTATAAAATTACTTTGGTCTTGTAGACCAGAAATGGAGAACAGTTCTCCCTAGGGCAATTCAAGGAAGAGGTCTTACACCTCACCATCAGCACCCAAGGCTAAGATCCTATTTAAACTATTCCCTGATTTTTCTACTTGAAGTACAATTTATTATTTTCAAGTACTATGTCAGCATTGAAAAAAGCACATAATGCCTTCACCTTTCATATCCCCTATGTACTTTATGCATTAATTGCTTGACCTCATGAATATGTATTAATACTATAAATGCTTAATCTTACATAGCACATTTATATTTAACTGTGCATTAAGTTACATTCCCCATGCATATGAGCATGTGCATAAATCCATTGATAACCCACTGAACATGAATCCTAGATCAATTAAAATTTATCTAGACCAGGGATGTTGACACAGTAATGTTAGTCCTTAACATTACATAGGACATTAAGTTATTGGTTGTACATAGCACATCTTAGTCAAATCATTTCTCTACAACATGCTTATTCCTCCATTAACCTTTGCTTATCTACCAAGCTCTAAGAAATAAACATCGGGAGACGGGGCAACATGGCGATGGCATAGGTGAATTGGTGAGATTCTCTGAACAGACCAAGACTGCATACTGCTGAATAGACAGACTGTAAAGCAGAGGGAAAAGTGAACAAAGCCAGAAGACCCTCATAAGGAAGAACAGGTCATTGCAGAAGAGAAATAAAAGCAACCCCACCTTCCCTCAAAAACAGAATTGAAGAGGGGAAGGGAAAGGGGGAGAGGGAGAAAAATGTACAGAAATGAAGAAAAACCAAAAGAAGAGTATGGGTCTCTCCCAGATGCCTGGGAGAGCAGATACTGAGAAATCTGACTTTGAAATGCAAACAATGAAAAGTCCCCAGAATGAAGGGTCTCAAACTGCAAATGTAGATATCAAAACAATAATGGAGAGATTAAAAAGAATTGAGGAGACACAAGAAGAAAATAGGAAGGAGCGGATATGTGAGATAACAGTAATAAAGAATACTGTGAATGAAATAAACAACAAATTGACAAGCATGGAAAGCAGAATTACCCAAGCAGAAGAAAGAATCTCAGAGCTTGAGGACCAAAATATAGAAATAACCCAAACTCTTAAAAACACAGAAAATAAGCTCAAAAAGACAGAACAAAACCTTCAAGAGATGAGTGATACCTCAAGAGGCCTAACCTAAGAATAATCGGACTCCCTGAGGCAGAAAGAGAAACAGAGACCACATTGGAACAAACTTTCCACGAGATCATTCAAGAAAATTTCCCTCATCTAATCAGTGATACAAAAATTCAAACACAAGAGATTCAGAGAACCCCCGCAAGACAACAAATGAGAAGACCAACTCCTAGACACATAATAATTCGCCTAAATAAAGTAGGCACAAAAGAAAAAATCCTAAAGGCAGCAAGAGAAAAAGGC
>NW_007249980.1:1011639-1014654 GCF_000164805.1 Carlito syrichta
AAAAAGACAAAAAGTAACATAACAGAGAGCTGAACCAACAAATCCATGTGTATATTAAAGGTAGATACTGTCAAAAGACACATCAAAAATCCATGAAAAAGGAGAGCGCACTCAATAAATGCAAAAAATGGTGTAGGGTCAAAAAATACAACTGAGTTCTAAGCCACACTAAAAATATCAAGCATGATTAAAGGTGATTAAAGACCTAAGTTTGAAAGGTAAAATTTAGAGACGGGGCAAGATGGCGACAGCACAGGTGAACTGGTGAGATTCTCTGAATGGACCAAGACTGCATACTGCTGAATAGACAGACTGTAAAGCAGAGGGAAAAGTGAACAAAGCCAGAAGACCCTCATAAGGAAGAACAGGTCATTGCAGAAGAGAAATAAAAGCAACAGAAATTGAAGAGGGGGAGGGAAAGGGGGAGAGGGAGAAAAATCTACAGAAATGAAGAAAAACCAAAAGAAGAGTATGGGTCTCTCCCAGATGCCTGGGAGAGCAGACACTGAGAAAACTGACATTGGAATGCAAACAATGAAAAGTCCCCAGAATGAAGGGTCTCAAATTGCAAATGTAGATATCAAAACAATAATGAGAGATTAAAAAGAACTGAGGAGACACAAGAAGAAACTAGGAAGGAGCTGATATCTGAGATAACAGTAATAAAGAATACTGTGAATGAAATAAATAACAAATTGACAAGCATGGAAAGCAGAATTACCCAAGCAGAAGAAAGAATCTCAGAGCTTGAGGACCAAAATATAGAAATAACCCAAACTCTTAAAAACACAGAAAATAAGCTCAAAAAGACAGAACAAAACCTTCAAGAGATGAGTGACTACCTCAAGAGGCCTAACCTAAGAATAATCGGACTCCCTGAGGCAGAAAGAGAAACAGAGACCACATTGGAACAAGCTTTCCATGAGATCATTCAAGAAAACTTCCCTTATCTAATCAGTGATACAAAAATTCAAATACAAGAGATTCAGAGAAACCCTGCAAGACAACAAATGAGAAGACCAACTCCTAGACACATAATAACTTGCCTAAATAGTAGGCACAAAAGAAAAAAATCCTAAAGGCAGCAAGAGAAAAAGGCCAGATCACCTACCATGGAAGACCAATCAGAATAGCAACAGATTTATCTGCAGAAACCCTGCAGGCTAGGAGAGCTTGGAGCCCTATCTTCAAAGTCCTAAAGGATAAACAATTGCAACCAAGAATAACCTACCCAGCCAAGCTAAGCTTCATCAGTGAGGGAGAATTAAAATCTTTCCCAGATATCCAATGCCTAAGAACTTATGCAGCCACAAAACCATATCTACATGAAACACTTAAGAAAGTACTAAACACAGAAGAAAAGGAAAAAAGAACAACGTTCTTCACAAGAGTACAGGGAAAAGAATAAAATATACACGAACCAACCCCAAAAGCAAAAGAAAGACAAAAAAAAAAAGAAAAAGAAAAAAGAAAAAACCAAGTGGAAGAACAATAACTCAATAAGAACTCCATGATAGGGATGAACTCTCACATTTCAATAATTAGTCTGAATGTGAATGGACTAAACGCACCACTGAAAAGACATAGAATGACAAAATGGATAAAATATCACCAGGCAACAATATACTGCCTTCAAGAGACCCATCTCACTAGAAAGGACATACACAGACTCAAAGTAAGAGGATGGGAAACAAATTTTCAGGCGAATGGAAGACAAAAGAAAGGAGGAGTCGCGATCCTAATTTCAGACAAAATACCATTTAAGCTATCAAAAATTAAAAAAGATACAGAGGGCCACTACATAATGTTAAAAGGTTCACTCCATCAACAAGAAATATCTATCCTGAACATATATGCACCCAACATAGGTGCGCCAACATTCATAAAGCAACTTCTAGGAAAACTAAAGAAAGACATTGACTCTAACACCATAATAACCGGGGACTTTAATACACCACTCACAACCTTAGACAGATCATCAGAACAAAAAATCGGCAAGGAGATCCAGAACCTCAATGAGACTCTGGACCAAATGGACTTAATTGATACCTATAGAACACTCCATCCAAAGACCACAGAATACACATTCTACTCATCACCACATGGAACATATTCTAAGATCGACCACATAATTGGACACAAATCAAGTATAAGCAAATTTAAAAGGACTGAAATTCTACCATGCACCTTCTCGGACCACAATCGAATAAAAATAAACATTAACACCAACAAAGTCCCCCCAAAACCCACAAAGACATGGACACTAAACAGCATGATGCTAAATAACTCCTGGGTCAATGATGACATCAAAATAGAGATCAAAAGATACCTGGAAACAAATGAAAATAAAGAAACATCTTACCAAAATCTCTGGGATGCCTTAAAAGCTGTAATAAGAGGGGAATTTATATCCCTACAAACACACATGAGGAAAATGGAAGGAACAGAAATTGACAACCTAACAAGCCACCTAAAGAAGCTGGAAAAGCAAGACCACAAAAACCCTAATTTCAGCAGAAGAATCCAGATCACCAAAATAAAAGCCCAAATCCAGGACATAGAAGACAAAAAGATAATACAAAAAAAATCAATGAAACAAAAAGTTGGTTCTTCAACAGGGTAAACAAGATTGATGGTCCCCTAGCTAGACTGACCAAGAAAAAACGAGAAAAAAACCAAATAAGCATAATCAGAAACACAAAAGATGAAGTCACATCTGACCCTGAAGAAATACAAAGATCATTAGAGACTACTACGTACACTTGTATGGAAACAAACTTGAAACCAGAAGGAAATGGAGGACTTTCTGTCATCACACAACCTGTCTAGGTTAAAACAAGAAGAAATTGAGACCCTAAATAGACAAATAACAATCAAGGAAACTGACTACGTAATAAGAAAACTACCTACAAAAAAAAAAAGAAAAAAAAAAGAAAAAGCCCTGGACCAGATGGCTTTCCAGCAGAATTCTACAAGACATTTAAAGGAGGAGCTGATCCCAATCCTACTGAAAGT